>NC_041383.1:684355002-684381291 GCF_002162155.2 Triticum dicoccoides | reverse complement strand
AACCCCTGGACTGGGGTGGTCCATGCGTACACGATGCCTGTGCTGCGGGCCCCCGTCCCGGCTGGGATCCTCGGCCCCTGCCTCGGTGCGCATCAGGCGCTCCTCGCCGCCCCGGGCGGCTACCCTGTCGCGCCTCCTTCGTATGCCGCACCGGGTGGCTACCCCGCCGCCCCTCCAACTGCAGCCGTCGCACTCCCGCCGGCCCCTTGGGATCTGGCCCTCCTTGCGGCCCTCCACTCCGCCCCTACACCCAACACGTACACTGGAGGCGGAGACTGGTATATGGATTCCGAGGCTACCACCCACATGACTTCCAACCCCGATAACCTCAACTCCGTATTCCCAGTTTCTACCGCATGTCCTATTACTATTGGGGATGGGTCTTCCCTTCCCATTACTCATGTCGGTCATGGATCTTTTCCGTCTAACTGTACACCTATTCACATGTCCAATGTCTTAGTTTTACCTGAGTTAGTCATTAATCTTGTTTCCATTCATTCTCTTACACGTGAAAATCCTATAACTGTTGAATTTGACGAAGTGGGTTTTTCTGTTAAGGACGCCCGTACCCGGATGGTGCTCCATCGATGTGACAGCCCGGATGGCCTCTACCCGGTGAACTCCACCGCCACTTCCACATCCGCTCCGGTCGCTCTCTCCGCCACGGTGGACCTTTGGAATGCTCGGCTGGGACATCCAAACCCGGCCACCCTTCGTCATATTCTTAGTACTTTCATTCATGTGTAATAAAACCGATGATCATACTTGTCATGCTTGTCGTCTTGGCAAGCATGTCTGTCTTCCGTTTAGCGCGTCCTCATTGGTGGCGTTGTATCCATTTGAGTTGATTCATAGTGATTTGTGGACATCTCCTGTTGCCAGTAATACGGGTTTTTTATACTATCTTATGATACTTGATGATTTTTCGCACTATGTGTGGACCTTCCTGTAGCGGAGAAAATCCTATGCACTCTCTGTTCTTACCACTTTTTACTCCTATGTCGCTACGCAGTTTGGGCATCCCATTCATGCCTTGCAGACTAACAACGGGAAGGAGTTCGACAACGTCGGGGTTCGCACCCTGCTCGCCACACACGGCACGATTTTTTGTCTCACTTGCCTGTACCTCGCAACAAAATGGTCGCGCCAAATGGATCCTTCACACCCTCAATGATTGTGTGCGCACCCTTCTTTTCCACGCCAATGTCCCGCACCGGTTTTGGCCGGATGCTCTCTCCACCGCCTCTCTTCTCATCAACGTCCGTCCAACTCGTGCTCGTGGAAACTTTGCACCACATCATCTCCTCTTCGGTAGCCCACCTTCATATGATAATCTTCGTGTTTTTGGGTGTCTTTGTTATCCTAGCATCGCCTCCACCACTCCTCACAAACTTGCACCTCGCTCCATGGCATGCATTTTTCTCGGATACCCACCAAACACCAAAGGCTATCGCTGCTATGATCCGGTTTCTCACCGCGTCTTCACTTCACGGCACGTTTACTTTGACGAGAGGTCCTTTCCTTTTCACTAGGTACCGCCGCCGGCTGATTCGCCATCATCACACGCGCCTCCTGGCGCCTCTTGAGGAGGCCGCTCCCTCGCTCGGGCCCCCTCCCAGCTTCGGGCCCCTTGCAGCGCGTGGGCCCCCTCCTGGCTTTTGCGCACTGGCTGTGCCTGGGCCTCGCTCTGGGTCCACGGCGTCGAACCCGAACCTCTCGCCTGCCGGCTCACAGGCCTTCTCGCCGGCGGCCACGACGCCCCCGACTCCCATTGAGTCTGCAGCCCGGTCAGCGAGCGCATCCACTGCGCCAGATCCGGGCTCCTCGACGGCTCCCGTCGGCCCGGCTACATCCTCGCCGGCGGTCACAGCACCACCGACTCCCCTTGAGTCCGTAGCCCGGGCAGTGAGCGCTTCTCCAGCGCCTGGCCCCGGCTCCTCAACGGTTGCTACGTCTTGAGCTTGCGTTGGTTTTCCTTGAAGAGGAAAGGGTGATGCATCCATAGTAGTGTAAGTATTTCCCTCAGTTTTTGAGAACCAAGGTATCAATCCACAAGAGAGTGGGAGAACATGGTATTGAGATCCAAAAAGAGATAAGAAGCCATCTAGGTAATAACTATGGACCCGAAGGTATGTGGTAAACTACTCACAACTCATCGGAGGGGCCATGGTGTTGATGTAGAAGCCCTCCATGGTCGATTCCTCCTCCGGCGAAGCGCCGACGAAGGCTCCAAGATGGGATCTCGCGGATACAGAAGGTTATGGCGGTGGAAATTGTGTATCGGTGGCTCCCTGGATGTTTTCGGGGTACGTGGGTATATATAGGAGGAAGAACTACGTCGGTGGCCGCTCGAGGGGCCCACGAAACAGGGGGCGCGCCCTATAGGGGTGGGCGCGCCCTCCACTCTCGTGGCCGCCTCGGCTGCTTCTTGGCTTGCACTCCAAGTCCTCTAGATCACGTTTGTTCCAAAAATCACGCTCCCGAAGGTTTAATTTCGTTTGGACTCCATTTGATATTCTTTTCTTCGAAATACTGAAATAGACAAAAAAACAATAATACGGGTTGGGCCTCCGGTTAGTAGGTTAGTCCCAAAAATGATATAAATGTGTAAAATAAAGCCCATAAACATCTAAAATGGATAATATAATCAAAAATTATAGATACGTTGGAGACGTATCAAGCATCCTCAAGCTTAATTCCTCCTCGCCCTCTAGTAGGTAAATGATAAAAACAGAATTTTTGATGTGGAATGCTACCTAGCATAATTCTAAATGTAATTTTCTTTATTGTGGCATGAATGTTCAGATCCAAATGATTCAAAATAAAAGTTCATATTGACATAAGAAAGGATAATTCATCCTGGAGCCCGGGCTCATCTGCTCCCTCTCAGCAAAAAATTCAAAAAAAAACTAGAAAAATTCAAAAAATTCCAAATGTTTTTGTGGTGGTAGATAATTTGTCTTTTTTGCCGAGAGCTGCTCAGATGCTCAAATGAGTTGAATTTTGGGCCGCACCTCACGCGTCAAATTATCTACCAGCAGAAAAAATTTGGAATTTTTTGAATTTTTCTAGTATTTTTTTGATTTTTTTTCTAAGCGGGGGTGCAGCTGAGCCCGGGTGCAAATTAGCCGCACTCCATAAGAAATAGTAATACTTCAAGCATACTAATAAAAGCAATCATGTCTTCTCAAAATAACATGGCTAAAGAAAGTTCATCCCTACAAAATCATATAGTTAGGTTATGCTTCATTTTCGTCACACAAAAATGTTCCCAAATTCTACACCCCCGATGACAAGCCAAGCAATTGTTTCGTACTTAAATAATCTCAAACTTTTTCAACTTTCACGCAATACATGAGCGTGAGCCATGGATATAGCACTATGGGTGGAATAGAATATGATAATGGGGATTGTGTGGAGAAGACAAAAAAGGAGAAAGTCTCACATTGATGAGGATAAATAACGGTCTATGGAGATGCCCATCAATTGATGTCAACATGAGGAGTAGGGATTACCATGCAACGGATGCACTAGAGCTATAAATGTATGAAAGCTCAACAAAAGGAAAAACTAGTGGGTGTGCATCCAACTTGCTTGCTCACGAAGACCTAGGGAATTTTGAGGAAGCCCATCGTAGGAATATACAAGCCAAGTTCTATAATGAAAAATTCCCACTAGTATATGAAAGTGACCACATATGAGACTCTCTATATGAAGAACATGGTGCTACTTTGAAGCACAAGTGTGAAAAAAGAGATAGTAACATTGCCCCCTTTTTATTTATTTTATTTTTTTCCTTTTGGTCTGCCTTTTTTTCTTTTTGGCCTTTCTTTCTTTTTTTCTTTTTTTTTTCTTCGGCCTTTTTTTGGCCTTTCCTTTTTTTTCTGGGGACAATGCTCTAATAATGATCATCACACTTTTATTGATTTAAAACTCATGAATTACAACTCGAAACTTAGAACAAGATATGACTCTATATGAATGCCTCCGGCGGTGTACCGGGATGGGCAATGAATCAAGAGTAACATGTATGAAAAATTATGCAAAGTGGCCTTGCCACAAATACGATGTCAACTACATGATCATGCAATGGCAATATGACAAAAGTAATGCGTGTCATGATGATAAACAGAACGGTGGAAAGTTGCATGGCAATATATCTCGGAATGGCTATGGAAATGCCATAATAGGTAGGTATGGTGGCTGTTTTGAGGAAGATATAAGGAGGTTTATGTGTGATAGAGCGTATCATATCACGGGGTTTGGATGTACCGGCGAAGTTTGCACCAACTCTCAAGGTGAGAAAGGGCAATGCATGGTACCGAAGAGGCTAGCAATGATGGAAAGGTAAAAGTGCGTATAATCCATGGACTCAACATTAGTCAAAAGAACTCATATACTTATTGCAAAAATTTAGAAGTCATCAAAAATCAAGCACTACGCGCATGCTCCTAGAGGGATAGATTGGTAGGAAAAGACCATCGTTCGTCCCCGACCGCCACTCATAAGGATGCACAATCCAAGGACACTTCATGTTTCAAATTTGTTACACAACTTTAACCATATGTGCATGCTATGGGACTTGCTAACTTCAACACGAGTATTCTTTAAATTCATAATCACCCAACTAGCATGACTTTAATATCACTACCTCCATATCTCAAAACAATTATCAAGTATCAAATTGATCATAGCATCCATTTCACTTCCTATGATAGTTTTTATTATACCCAACTTGGATGCCTACCATTCTAGGACCAATTTTATAACCATAGCAAATACCATGCTGTTCTAAGAGACTCTCAAAATAATATAAGTGAAGCATGAGAGACTAGCAATTTTTACAAAATTAAGCCACCATCGTGCTCTAAAAGATATAAGTGAAGCACTAGAGCAAAAACTTATCTAGCTCAAAAGATATAAGTGAAGCACATAGAGTATTCTAATAAATTTCCAATCAAGTGGGCTTCTCCCAAAAGGGGTGTACAGCAAGGATGATTGTGGTAAACTAAAAAGCAAATACTAATATCATACACGACGCTCCAAGCAAAACATATATCATGTGGCGAATAAAAATATAGCTCCAAGTAAAGTTACCAATGAACGAAGACGAAAGAGGGGATGCCTTCCCGGGGCATCCCCAAGCTTAGGATTTTGGCTATTCTTGAATATCTTGGGGTGCCATGGTCATCCCCAGGATTAGGCTTTTTCCACTCCTTATTCCATAGTCCATCAAATCTTTACCCAAAACTTGAAAACTTCACAACACAAAACTCAACAGAAAATCTCATAAGCTCCGTTAGTGACAGAAAGCAAAACCACCACATAAGGTACTATAATGAACTCATTCTTTACTTATATTGGTTTTAAACCTACTGTATTCCAATTTCTCTATGGTTCATACCACTTAATAGCCATAGATGCATCAAAATAAGCAAACAACACACAAAAGGCAGAATCTGTCAAAAATAGAACAGTCTGTAGAAATCTGTAACTAACGCAAACTTCTGGAACTCAAAAAATCCTACCAACATACTAAGTCCTGGAAAATTTGTCTATTGATCTACAGCAAAAAGAATCAATGCAAAAGCACGTTTCTGTGATTTACTGAATTTTTTCTCGTGAGCGCAAAGTTTCTGTTTTTCAGCAGAATCAAATTAACTATCATCATAGGTTATCCTATAGGTTCTACTTGGCACAAAAACTAAATAAAACATGAAAACACATCTAAACAGTAGGTAGAAGCAAAAATTATTACTAAACAGGAACAAAAACAAAGAACACAAAGAAAATTGGGTTGCCTCCCAAGGAGCGCTATCGTTTAACGCCCCTAGCTAGGCATAAAAGCGAAGATAGATCTAAGTAGTGCCATCTTTGGCACTCGATTCATCAATAGAACACTTATGACTTTTAGGAGTTTCTTTGTTTTTAGTAATGATTAAACTCTTAGGCAAGAAATCAAGACATTCATTTGAAACAAAAGGTTCCTTTATGATAGTGCAAAAACTGGGGTGAACACTTATGGATTTGAGATCCGCATTTTCCTTACTAGAAGATTCACCCTTATTTTTAGGAACATATATTAATTTGCCAAATTTAATAGGAGGAGTTAGAGTATTTTTCATAGATGAAAAGGCAGAACCTAAGTTAGTAATTATATCCTCAAGTTTACCAATTCTTGTAGAATCTTGTTCTATTCTTTCATTAACTATAGGTTCCTTTTCTTTAAAAAAATCAGAGTAGTCCCAACCTTAGATCCATATTGGGTAATTTGGTTGTGGATATTTTTATCCAAATTTTCAATTAACTCAATAGTGGCAATTTTATTTTCAATAATTTCAAGCCTTTGCATCACATGTTCTAAAGTTAAAACAGTTACATTAACCAAAAGCGGTGGTGGGCCAAACAAATCTAACATAGCATTATAAGCATCAAACGTATGGCTACTCAAGAAATCCCCTCCGGTAATGGTATCAAGAATGCATCTATTCCAAGGAGTAATGCCTACATAAAAATTGCGAAGAAGGAAGTAGAAAGCTTCCTAGTAGATTTATTTTGAGCATTGCAAATTCTATGCCAAGCATCTTTTAGATTTTCTCCCTCCCTTTGTTTAAAATTAAGAATTTCATGTTCGGGAGTAACAACAAGGATAGGAGGACTAGCCATTAAGACAAGGTGAACAATCTAATACATGAGCAAGCAAAAAGAGACAAACGAAAGAGAGAGGAGAAGATTGGGAAAGAGAGGGCAAATAAAACGGCAAGGGTGAAGTGGGGGAGAGGAAAACGAGAGGAAAATGGCAAATGATGTACATGCGAGTGAGATGAGTTTGTGATGGGTACTTGGTATGTCTTGACTTGAGCAAAGACCTCCCCGGCAACGGCACCAGAAATCCTTCTTGCTACGTCTTGAGCTTGCATTGGTTTTCCTTGAAGAGGAAAGGGTGATGCAGCAATAGTAGCATAAGTATTTTCCTCAGTTTTTGAGAACCAAGGTATCAATCCAGTAGGAGGCTCCTCAAAAGTCCATGCACCTACACAAACAAACAAAGAACTCGCAACCAACGCAATAAAGGGGTTGTCAATCCCTTCACGGCCACTTGCGAAAGTGAGATCTAATAGAGATAGTATGATAAGATAAATATATTTTTGGTATTTTGTAATATAGATTGGAAAAGTAAAGATGCAAATAAAAGTAGATTGAAAGCTTATATGATAAAAGATAGACCCCGGGGCCATAGGTTTCACTAGTGGCTTCTCTCAAGATAACATAAGTATTACGGTGGGTGAACAAATTACTGTCGAGCAATTGATAGAAAAGTGAATAATTATGAGATTATCTAGGCATGATCATGTATATAGGCATCACGTCCGCAACAAGTAGACCGACTCCTGCCTGCATCTACTACTATTACTCCACACATCGACCGCTATCTAGCATGCATCTAGAGTATTAAGTTCATAAGAACAGAGTAACGCATTAACAAAGATGACATGATGTAGAGGGATAAACTCATGCAATATGATATAAACCCCATCTTTTTATCCTCTATGGCAACAATACAATACATGCCTTGCTGCCCCTGCTGCCACTGGGAAAGGACACCGCAAGATTGAACCCAAAGCTAAGCACTTCTCCCATGGCAAGAAAGATCAATCTAGTAGGCCAAACCAAAGTGATAATTCGAAGAGACTTGCAAAGATAACTCAATCATACATAAAATAATTCAGAGGAGATTCAAATATTTCTCATAAATAAACTTGATCATAAACCCACTATTCATCGGATCTCGACAAACACACCACAAAAAGAGTTACATCAAATAGATCTCCACAAGAGAGGGGGAGAACATGGTATTGAGATCCAAAAAGAGAGAAGAAGCCATCTAGCTAATAACTATGGACCCAAAGGTCTGTGGTAAACTACTCACAACTCATCGGAGGGGCCATGGTGTTGATGTAGAAGCCCTCCATGGTCGATTCCCCCTCCGGCGGAGCGCCGGCGAAGGCTCCAAGATGGGATCTCGCGGATACAGAAGGTTACAGCGGTGGAAATTGTGTTTCGGTGGCTCCCTGGATGTTTTCGGGGTACGTGGGTATATATAGAAGGAAGAAGTATGACGGTGGCCGCCCGAGGGGCCCACGAGACAGGGGGCGCGCCCTATAGGGGAGGGCGCGCCCTCCACCCTCGTGGCCGCCTCGGCTGCTTCTTGTATTGCACTCCAAGTCCTCTCGATCACGTTTGTTCCAAAAATCACGCTCCCGAAGGTTTCATTCCGTTTGGACTCCGTTTGATATTCCTTTTCTTCGAAATACTGAAATAGGCAAAAAAATAGCAATACGGGATGGGCCTCCGGTTAGTAGGTTAGTCCCAAAAATGATATAAATGTGTAAAATAAATCCCATAAACATCCAAAACGGGTAATATAGTAGCATGGAACAATCAAAAATTATAGATACGTTGGAGACGTATCAACTTTCTCTTCGCCGACCCCACCGGCCCCGCCGACTCTGCCAGCCCCGCCGACCCCGCCGGCCCCGCCGGCTCCGCCGGTCCCGCCGGCCGCCTCGGACACCCTCATGGTCATGCGTGCTCGCGCCGGGATTCACCGTCCCAGCAACCGCTACCCTGCGGATGAGTACCTTCTCGCTGCCTCGACGTCTGCGCCGTCACCTCTCCCGCCGTCCACTCGAGCCGCCCTTCACGACCCGCATTGGCTCGTGGCGATGCAGGAGGAGTTCGACGTGCTGGTGCGCAACCGTACTTGGCAGCTTGTCCTGCGGCCACCCCATGCCAATGTCATCTCTGGCGAGTGGGTATTCTGGCATAAGACTCGTCCTGACGGGTCTCTCGAGCGCTATAAGGCTCGGTGGGTGGTCCGTGGATTTTGGCAATGCGCTGGAGTCGACTTCACCGACACGTTCGCCCCGGTCGTTAAACCGGGCACGATTCGCGCGGTCCTTCAGCTCGCGGTCTCTCGAGCCTGGCCGGTGCATCAGATGGATGTGTCGAAAGCATTCTTGCATGACCATCTCTTGGAGCAGGTGTTCTGTCAGCAGCCAACCGGCTTCGTCGACGCGGCTTAGCCTGATCATGTGTGCCTGCTCTCCCACTCTTTGTACGGGTTGAAGCAGGCCCCTCGCGCCTGGTACCAACGGATCGCCGGCTTTCTGCAGCACCTTGGGTTCTGAGCTACTCGCTCCGACGCCTCGCTGTTTGTCTTCCACCGGGCTCCGGCAACCGCTTACCTGCTCCTTTACGTCGACGACATCATCCTGACGGCTTCCTCGCCCGAGCTACTTCGCCAGCATACTGCTCGCCTCAGCGCTTAGTTCGCCATTAAGGACCTCGGCCCGTTGCACTACTTCCTCGGCATTGAGGTGGTACGATGCGCCGATGGCTTCTTCCTTCACCAGCAGCAGTATGAGCATGACCTTCTTGAGCGGGCGGGCATGCTTAACTGCAAGCCTGTCCCCAGGCCTATCGACACGAAGGCCAAGGTCTCTGCACTCGACGGCTCTCCCGCGCCAGATGCAGCATTCTACCGCTGCATCGTCGGCACTCTCCAGTACTTGACACTCACTCGGCCTGACCTGCAGTACGCCGTTCAGTAGGTGTGTCTCCATATGCACGCCCCTCGCGACACTCACTGGAACCTGGTGAAGCGGATTCTTCGGTACATCCGCGGCACCACGGCTCTGGGTCTTACGTTGACGGCTTCGCCCTCGACTGACCTGGTCGCCTACAGTGACGCAGATTGGGCTGGCTGCCCGGACACGCGATGCTCGACTTCAGGCTACTGCGTCTACCTGGGGGCCTCGCTCATATTGTGGTCGTCTAAACGACAACCTACGGTATCCCGCTCCAGTGCCGAGGCCGAGTATCGTGTTGTGGAAAATGTCGTCGCCGGGTGCTCGTGGCTTTGCCAGCTTCTCCAGGAGTTGCTCCTGGACGTCCAGAAGGCCACCATTGTCTATTGTGACAATGTCTCTGCGGTCTACCTCTCCGCCAACCCCGTTCATCATCGTCGCACAAAGCACATTGAGCTCGGCATTCACTTCGTGCGAGAGCAAGTGGCTCTTGGGCACGTTCGCGTTCTTCATGTTCCCCCTGCTCAACAGTTTGCCGATGTCATGACGAAGGGGTTACCGACGCCTACATTTGAGGAGTTCCGGTCCAGTCTATGTGTCACTGGTGACGCATCGACTGCGGGGGGTGTTGAACATATCTGTGCATGTATCTGTTAGGATAATCTCCTACTGGCCCCGCCTCTAGTTTCCTTGTATAGATGAGGCTGAGGGTTGCCCTTGTACCCATATATACGTGCACCGTGCACCCGATCAATACATCGAGAGTTGCATTGCCTTCAACACTCACATTTATCCGGTGTGGCTTGTGATTTGGCATCCATAATGATTGCGGGTTGTGTAGGGTCACGACAGCGCTCTGGTAGTCGACTATGTTTCACGTGTCAGGTAGGTTTCTCTTTGTCTCGATGTGTCATCATGGAGTCGGAGCTGCCTCGGTGGAGCCTAGGCGGTGACGTTGACAGCTGATTGGTGGTCTTCGAGGAGGTCTAGCTTGGTTCGTGCAAATCATGCATCTTTCTTCCACAGGTGATCGTCTTCAAAGTCGGAATTGTTTGCAGTGAACTTGGAGTCGCTTCCTTGGAGAAGAGTGATGACGCAGATGCTTGCATTCAACCACGATGATGGTCATCTCTTGGACAATGTGGGTGGGTTTTGTACTAAGAGCAATGCTACTTACAAAAAAATAGCTATGTATCTTACGTAATAACCAACATGGAGCATCCGTATTGGTCTTTAGGTGCGGGAGGGGCCCACCCACCTAGGGGTGATGTTTGGTTTAGTTGGAAGGTTTCGTAAACTTACGTATGCTTTTCGTAGGTGTAGGATTTTCGTTTGTACTGATACCCAGACCGACAGGTGGTGCGCCTTTGTGGCATTTGTAGCAGTTTTTATCTGATTTCACTGAATTAATTTGGCAATTCTCTTGTTTTTTTCATGGTACTACAAGACAAATATTTTAGCGCCGTTTCAATAAAAGTCTATCACGTGTGTGCCTTAGTCAAGCTGGAACTAATGCACCTCAATCATGCATCATCTGGACGGCGCATGACAGGCTTGAGTGAGATGTGGGGCCATGAGTTCCAAGCATGTAGACCAAAGTTGTTTACCACGTTGGCGTGGGGTCCTCCACCGTGGATAAAAAAATACCACCCAATCATGGTGCGAATGGATGTGCGCTCACTGGCATCAAACAATTCGAAACAATTCGGTAACCTGGTCAATATATATGGTGCCAAGAAGCCAGGGATCCATCGCTCGCAGCACTCACTTAGCGAGGGCCGAGGGGTGTGAAGAACAACAACAGGTGAACGGCGAGCAGGTACAGACACCATCTCATTCAATTCTTGGAGCAACATGTCGAGTCCTCAGGAAATCCAGCTCCAGATCAGAGGTAATCTTCCTCCGCTTGCGTTCCTCAAGCGTGATTATGTAATTTTATGTGGTTTCGATCAGTTCCGGTGGTTGTTTTCTTGATGTTTATATCAGTGGCTGCGCACGTTCCAAGTTCTCGCAGCTGATCATTTTTTTCTGAAGAAAATGGACCGGCAGAGAAGGGTCGTCATGGAAGTCCAGCATGGCCTGTTCTTGCGCTGGTCGTGGGCGCGGCTCTCAACTAGCTTAACTTAGCTAGCAACGCAGTTTCACAGTAACTTACCAACTAACAGCAGGCATCTAGATGTAATTTCTTCATCTTCTTCAAAATATCCGCGGCCTAAACATTTCCGCCAAGAGAAAAAATCGAAAAAGGAACTACTTCACTCATTGCATCTGCACATCATGCATGTAGCTTTCATGTACTCATTGGAGAGTGGAGACAAATACAGAGCACCCATGCCGGTCATCTTATCTCCGTGTAATTGGATTTACAAGTTGTTCTTAGTACAAACAAATACATAAATAAATTCAGTAGTTGGAACTTGGAATAGATGCAGAGCAGAAACACGCAGCCCTGGCCTACAATCAGCATCCAGTTTCGGTTTCTTCTGCAAAAATGAACTGGGATTTTCAGATGCACTTGCTGAAGAGTTTCACTTGCTAAAATTACGTTACCCTTTTCTGTCCACCAAGGCATTCCATGTCCAGAGCAAGAATCCGGCCATGGCGAGAACAGTGGGGCACCAAAGGCCGCCGAGCGTCAACGACAGGCGGGGACGGGAACACGCGGCGTCAGGTGGTGGCTGATGGTGCTGCTGGACATGCTCGTGGTGCTCTGCGGGCAGACCGTGGGCACCCTGCTCGGCCGCTACTACTACAACTCCGGCGGCAACAGCAAGTGGATGGCCACGCTCACGATATCCGGCGGCTCGCCCCTGCTGGCCATCCTCCTGCTCCTCACGCCGCGCGACCCCGCCGGCGAGCCCCGGCCGGCGGCGGCCAAGATGGTGCCCATCTACCTCGGGGTCGGCACCCTCATCGGCTTCGACAACCTCATGTACTCGTACGCGCTGCAGTACCTGCCGGTGTCCACCTTCGCGCTGGTGGCGGCCACGCAGCTGGCCTTCAACTCCATCACCTCCCGCCTCATCAACGCGCAGCGCTTCACGGCGCTCATCGCCAACTCCGTGGTGGTGCTCACCTTCTCGGCCGCGCTGCTCGGCGTCGGCTCCTCCTCCGACGGCACCTCCGCCGCCGACCTGCCGCGCGGCAAGTACACGCTGGGGTTCATCCTGACGCTGTCGGCCTCCGCGGTCTTCGCGCTCATCCTGTCCCTCTTCGAGGTCACCTTCGAGAAGGCGATCCGGGGGAGGACGCTCCGGTGGGTGCTGCGGGTGCAGATGTGCACCAACTTCGTGGCAGCGACGGTGGCCGTGTGCGGGCTGCTGGCGTCGGGCGAGTGGCGGACGATCCCGGGGGAGATGGCGGCGTTCGAGGACGGGCGGGCGAGGTACGTGGCGACGCTGGTGGGGACGGCGGTGTCGTGGCAGGCCATGTCGGTGGCGACGCTGCGGCTGATCACGAGAGTGTCGTCGCTGTTCGCCAACGTGACGGGCACCGTGTCGCTGCCGCTGGTGCCGGTGTTCGCCGTGGTGCTGTTCGGGGACAGGATGACGGGGATCAAGGCCGTCGCCATGCTCATGGCCGTCTGGGGGTTCCTCTCCTACGTCTACCAACACTACCTCGACGGCCGGTGCGCCGCGGCCATGGGGGGTCAAGGCGGAGCGGCAGAGTGCTGCGTCTGCAAGGCGCGCGCGGGCGGCGAGGCCACTTTGCCCGCTTGAGACGTTCGTTGTGCGCGTCACGTTGGTCAAACAAAGTTAAAATTACACTACAGGCTCTCTTTTTCTTACTTTTCTTTTGAAGATCACATAGTACTAGTACTCGTCCGGCCGTGTTTGGATACAAAGTATTTTAGAAACCGAAGTATCCGGAAACCACAGTATTATATCGCCTCCGTTTCATGATGTAGTGCATATAAATTTTCTGAAAAGACAAACTTTAGAAACTTTGACTAAGTTTGTGAAGAAAACTATTTATATCTATAATATTAAATATATAAAGTGCGTCTTATAATAAATCTAATGATATATGTTTGGCATTCTAGATGTAACTATTTTTCTCTACAGACATGGTCAAAGTTTGTGATGTTTGACTTTTAAAAAATCTATACGCACTGGAACAGACAGAGTAACATGTAGGCACGAAATGCTATAGTAAATAGATACTCCCTCCTGTCATTTTTAGTTTGCATATAATTTTTGTCTGAAGTCAAAGTATTTTTATTTTGACCAAACTTACAGAAAAAGTATCAACGTTCACAATGTCAAATCAATACTGTTAGGTTTATTATGAAATATTGTTTCATAGTATATATATTTGGTATTGTAGATGTTGATATTTTTTAATATAAATTTGATCAAACTTTGTAAAGTGTAACTGGACACAAATCTAATACGCAGAGTAAAAAGTACCGGAGGGAGTACTAGAGTGATCATTTGAATTTTGGACTATGTGTTGGTGGATTAGTGGTAGTTCAGTTTGATGGTAGTCGCTCATGTTTTGTCTTTCATATTGACCAACAATGTTTGCCTATTGATTATCTTCTCCAAATATCACTTTTTTTAATAGTTTGGATTATTTACCACATGTATCACGTATCCACACGGAAAACAACCAGAGATCATATCAATGTTTTCACTGAACCTTGGTCATTTGCTTGCAATTATCACGCACAAGACTAGAGAAACACATGGTCCAGTGCCGAGGCAGCAAACACGGCGATATGGGTACCGTACTAGTCTGAATGCCCTTCGTTCCAGAATATAAGGTGTATCAATTTTCATGTAAGTCAAACTTACGTATGTTTCAAGAACAGTTCATCTATTCGGTACTACCAGCCTCTGACAATTCAGCAACACCAACAGGCAATAACCAGCCAGCAAATAGAGCACTAGTCTTCCCCTTTCCAAAGATCGGCAAACTCATCGGGCTCCAGGGTGTTCTCCATCTCGTGCATCTTGTTCCTCACCCTGGCCTTCACCTTCTTGGCGTACTTAACTGCCTTCTTCCGCTTCTCCAGTGCCGGGATCTGGTGCCCCAAATCAACAAAACCCTCGTTAGAAAATGTGGATCACTACATGTGAAGGCATAGGTGAACATCATTGCGGCTGAATTAAATACAGTATATCACCAAAATCCTGGTGAACAGATGAGCGCTAAATTCCTTTTCTCAGAACCACGAAGATGCGAGACTAGCTAGTACAGTACTTAGTTGATATCAAATGCCATTCAAGAACATAATAAAGCTAACTGTGCACCACACAAATAAGTAATCACATGGCATTACAGATCATTCAACTTGTTGGTTTGCTCAATCAACTTCTGTTTCAATCAAATAAACACAAGAAATACATCATATAATAACCATTCCTCGACAACAGAAGAGACCCATATTTTCACTATATAGATGTTTTGGAATATATGTACTATATCGTCTACATGACTACATCAATTGGTGAAAGCGATACCTGATTGGGAGACACGTAGAATGGGTTCGCGAACAATGTGGGGCCACCAAAACTACCACCAAATATTTTGATTGGATTCAAACAGAACCTGGGGCCAACCTACACACAACAATTTAATTAAAATAGTGGATCACAGCCACAAGTCATATAAATTATTAAGATATAAGCTCACTCTACTCTTACCTCAACAAGTGTCATTTTATCTAGGCCTCTTTTATCAACTTTGTCAATCTCATTGTGGGGTACATATATCTGTCAAGTATATCATTTGCTAAAATTCAGATGGTGCTAATAACTTGAACGGGCTTTAACATTGAAAGCTCGAAATCAAAATCCAAAAGAGCAATAATACATCACCTGGTAATTTCTGAACCAAATGTGGTCATCCACAATGGAGAAGACAAACACATGATCATGAAAAGGTTTCACCTTCCGATGATCTTTTGGAGTAGCAAAAATCTGTAGGTACAGTGGGCAATGAGTTAGCTATGAAGTTCTTTCATTAAAAGAAGAGCATGTCTCCATAGAGTTACTAGTTTGACCCTATCGAACCATACTATCACCTATATGCTATAAAAATAAGCACTGCAGCTTAAGGAAAGATTGGTTTATTTTTTAAGCACTTCTCTAAGCATCTAGCAATGCACATTGCCTTAGAATATAACTTGACTTATTAAATGTAAATCCTTCATTCAAAGGCCTATATTATAAAAAGGGCAGCGCAGTGCACGTAGCTCCCGCTTGTGGTCCGAAGAAGGGTCCGGCCACTTTGAGTCTTTTGTACGAAGTCTTTCGCTACGTTTCTGCAAGAGGTTGTTTCCAGAACTCGAACCGTGACCTCATTGCCACAAGTCAACAGTTTTACCACTGCGCCAAGGCTCCCCTTCCCTATTTTTTGCAGGGATAAAAAGGAGTGTATTACTCAAGAGCCTGAAACTTCATCCCTGCACAGACTAGGGATGTTAAGCGGGCTCGAGCGGAGCCAGACCACAGTTAGGTCATCCGATCGCCCAAAGTTAGCTAGAACATGACTAATATTATTATTTTGCTCCCCTTCCCTATATTATAAACATAACAAAAGACCAGTAGTGGATGCATCATAGCAACATGGTATTCCATAACTATAGTGTGTATATATATTGTTTTATCGTAGCATGCGTCGAAAATTAAGTTTAACCTCTTCTGACAACAAGAAATAAGAACAAATTGATATTCCAAAAACAGGAAAAAAATAGACAATATTAATACAGGATAATACCAGCTTTGTTCAAAATGCCGATAACACATGCACAACATAATGTAACAAGCCAAAGCATCACGTACTTGTGTTATCATCCCCTTCAAGAGTTTCCAGTGAGGCTCTACTGGTCAAAATTTGAAGAAAATGTTAGCAGAGGACGTGACCCTTTCAGATGGTTGCCGGTGAGCTTTAGCTCCACCATTGTGTCAACTGCATATAAATGTTACAGGATGGTTGGGCATTAGTAGATGAATAATCACAATAAAATGGATCCCAATTTTTCCACACACTAGTATCATCATGCCAAGCATCCATGAGAATTTCATTGAGTTCTGACATTTTATGCATTTTCTAGGATTTTTTCGGTGAAAAACCCTAAAACACTAGCCGAACGTGACGCAACATGCGTCCGGTGTCCAATTTCCTTTAAATTTTGCATGGAGACTGCCATGAGCATGCCAGCATGCTGGCAAATTTTGGTGTCATTTCATCAATGAAACAGATAGTGCGCTACAGCAAAATAACGGCGACCTCAAAATATACTATTAGTGTGTTATATCGCGCTACTGCGTGCTATTAGTGAGATGTTGTACATTGATATATTTAGCGAGGCAATTCTCAATACACTATAGCGTGCTATTAGCGATGCTATAGCGCGCTATTTTTCAGTGCATTTCATGCATAGTAAGAAGCACAACATTTTCAAAGGGTGGTGGTTTGGGTAGGCCGCTGGGGCAAGTCTGGAAGCATTTTTTCACATCAATAAGATGGACCCAATTTTTTCCACACACTAGCATCACCATGCCAAGCATCCATGATAAAATTTTATTGAGTTATGACATTTTATGTAATTTTTAGGGGTTTTCGGGTCAAAACCCCCAAAAACACTAGCCAAACATGACGCAACGTATCTTCGGTTGTCCAAATTCCTTCAATTTTTGCATTGAAGGCCTCAGAAGCATGCCCACAGGCTGGCAAAATTTGGTGTCATTTCATGCATGTCAAGAAGCACATCATGTTTAAAGGGTGTGGTTCGGGTAGGACGGTAGGGGTAGACTTTTGTTATTTGCAATTTCTGTCATTATTAATCAACATGGATATTTTCTTATATGTGAATTATTTATTAACATTTGTCAACAATTTTCAAATATCAAATTGTGTATGAAAATTTTATAAACATGAACACTTCTTCCAAAATTGCTAATGAATTTCCAAATATTGATGTTGTACACAAATTTCAAACCACATACTTTTTTAAATCTATTGGAATTTTTAAAACACAAACATTTATGAAATTTGTGGGAAAAAATTCAAAAATGGGAACATTTTTTGAAATTCCAAAAAAAATATAATTTGTAAAACATATTTGAAACAATAACATTTTTTAGTATTCCAAAAATATTTCAAATTTTTAAAAGGTTTAAAAATGAATAATAAAGTTCAAAAAGGAAAAAAATGAAATTAAAGAAAAAAGGGAAAATAGAATAAGAAAAATGCTCAGGCCTTGCCCAATGAGGCGACGACATCGCTTCCGTCGGGTGCCTGTTGGTCTGGCTCAAACATTCGCCCATTTGCAAAATGTTCATCAATTTTGAAAAAAGAATTTGTATGAATTTGAACAAAATTACGGGCTTTTATAAAACATTTGTAAATGTTGAAAGAGTTCCTGGATATGGAAAAAATTCATGAATTTGAAAACAAAGTTTGTGTATTTAAGAAAATGTTCACGAATCTAATTGGAACAAAGTTCGGGTAGGGCATTCGGGTTGGGTGGAAGGTTCCGTCTCAGAGTAAAAAAAGGTCAACATTGTTCAAATGGAACAAATTTTTCTAGGGCCATGTATCACCATTCCAAGGCACCATCCCAAGTTTTTGTGATTTCGACAATTCTGCATTTTCAAATAATATTTGTTGTTTTCAAAATTTACTTGGAATTTAGAAAATCATCATATGTTCATTTTTTCTACACAAATACAAAAAATGTTCGTGGATATTTAAAATAAATTGGTTTCAATTTTTTTGTTTTTCTGATATTTTCTTGAAATTTCATATTTCATAGTGTTTTTCAAAAAACAATCGTGTCCAAAATTTTGTTCGCCCTTTTTAGATAAACATGGAGAAACTCATACCTTAGTATGCAATTGGTGGTTTGGTACTTGGAGGATGTTTGTCCGGATATCTTTGGTAACCCAACTACATGATAACAATGCAGGTGTATACTTCAACGGTGGATCAGATAACACTGTTTTATTTGTTTAACAGGTTATCGTGATGAAATAATTTTTGTAGAAAGCAATTAAGTGAAGCTATCTTTCAAGATGTACTGCCTTTTCCAGTGGATTCTATGTTGATGAAATGTCTTAAGGTCCGAAAAAAGCCTTGATCGTTATTCGGGATGCACTTCACCTACTACTCACATGGAAGGATTGGTGAAGTGATATTGTGGATGTTTAGTTAGCAGATCAATACCCTTTTGTTTGCTACTTAAATTTATTTCATTATATAAACTCTGAAGAAAGAAAAACAGGGGACCAGGGTAAGATTTTCAAATAAGAACAAGTTCTGTTTTGTAGTTTTATTGAGTTCCTCCACGAGGAAAACCAATTTGGTCGTTCTGGTCAGACTATATTATGGATTACCAAGTTCTCCACTATGTGCTTAACATGCATGACTTGGCAAGTAATAGATGTAAAACAAGCTCCCTCAACAGTGACAATAGAGAACTAAACTCATATTTCTATGATAATCTATATGCCAATGATTTTAATTGGAGCAGCACTAGCCAAATATGTCGATGGTTAATCTCCATGTGGAGTTCTTTCAGACTGGTCAAGCAAGCTATTTCGTTATCTCTTTTGTTTTGCGTGAAATGAATTCCAGTTTGTGTTGCATAACAATATTGTGCTTGGATAATGAAAAATTGTTTGGTAATATTACCGTACATTGTATTTTCACGTTGTCAACCCATTGAATTTCTCTCTTAGAGTGATATACAAGGTAACACTTATAGAAACATCATGGACAATGCCAGTGGCGGAGCTTGATGAAGATTGTTCAGGGGGCTAATCTAAGTGGAGGGGGCGAAGAAGATAAGTCATGCATGCACTCTGAGAATTTTTTTATATTCAAGCCTAATAATTAAAGGTACACTTAAGAGTTTTCCTAGAGTAGAGGGGGCAATGGCCCCCTTTGGCACCATGAAGCTCCACCACTGCACAATGCCAGAGGACCAAACGGCGGGGCAAAGAGCGCCTTTTCCTTCTAGTTAATTATCATACCCAATGAGGAGGGAAGGAAAGTATTAATCTGTCTTGTCCCATTAAAGAACAACGATCGTCCCTAAGTTAACTTCATTCTAACAAGACCTTTCTTCCATCCATAGTACTTGTATATGATAGGTAACGACTACTCGTTGCACCTCGGGACACTCTCATAGTAGACAGGCTTATCAACTGATCGATCAAAACGTGGTCAACCTAGACGTGAACCTGAAGCCCGCGGTCGACAACCACATGTTGCACTCGATGAAGCGCGCCACTGTGAACTTACTCGCCTCGGCCTAGCTCATATTCACGTGGTCGCCCGACCACCTCACCCTGTCGCCGACGCCGACACTAGGGTCGTGTTCATGTACTCCCCGTAGATGATGCCAAGTGTGGTTTGGATTTCATCCCATGCAAGCCACACCTCGGGCCGCACCATAGCGCCGATGTAGGATTGCATGAACACCACCCATGAGTACGCCTTCCACGGCCAGCCCAGGAAGGTATGCGGGCAAGACAAATTAATACTTTCCTTCTCTCCTCGTTGGGAAAGGCGCCCTTTGCCCCATCGTTTGGTCCTTTGGCATTGTGCAGTGGCGGAGTTTCATGCGGGCCAAAGGGGACCATTGCCCCCTCTACTCTAGAAAAACTCTTAAGTGTACTTTTAATTATTAGGCTCAAATATAAACAAATATTATATTAGTTGGTCACATAAGAATGTTTCAAATAATATTTTATGTGAATATGGTTGCCTAATATATACTAGAAACCAATATTAAAATATTTGTTCTTGTGTATGAATTAGAAATATCTACCATGTTATTCGATAATATTAAAAGATATATGAACAAATACATAGATATACAAATATCTGTGTATAACTATATATGTTATGCAATATTAGAAAATTAGTTTGAAGGATTTTTTAACAAGAGATTTTGTAAATCATGCAATTTGAATTTTATAGAACCAAAAATTTCATTAATACACAATGTGTAATAATGAATATATTATTTCAAAATTTTCTTATGTGACTGAGTAATAGAAAATTGTATTAATTAGAATTATAATGTGGTGCAATTATTTTAAAATAAGTGTAAAAGTTCAATATGGAAGGCCTTTCTCAGTGAATGCAAACACATGCGAAAAAGCCAGGAAAGTATAGTCCCGTAGCAAACGGCTTGAAGCAGCTGTTGCCTCACACGCAGTCGGTGGAAAATTTGCTACCACTGACGTATTACTAAGGCGCCACAAAAGTTGAGAGCCTCTGAAAACGAACGAGTCGGCTGGAAGGTCGAATGTGATGTGTGTCGTCATCGGGGCTGGCCTGCACAACGTCGTCGGTATGGTAGTTCGGGACTGTGTTGAGAGCCATCGTGAGGTACCCCGTCGCAACCCCCCTCGTTGCGTCACATAAATCCTGACTAGGCATGTTCGAGACTTCGAGCCGGTGCCCAACTAGGCAACATGCAAGCTCGCCACCAGACGTACCATCATACTATGTCAGTCCATCTTTTAACGGATTACTTGCTTCAAATGTTTCATATTTTGAAGCATATATAGAAAGAATATATCTCAAAAGATGGAAATAAGAGCATCTACAATTAGATTTGGCAAATCTGGCCATCTATACATCCGTAGACGCGTCTGCAAACTGCAACGAGCGGCCCCTCATATGGGTTGTAGCACGATCCACACACTTCAAATGTGGAGTCTCAAATTCATGCAATCCATGCACTTCGATCACACGATACAAATTGTCCCAATTCAACAATTCGAAACAAAGCAAAACAAATCATAGTTCAACAATACAGACATGCCAAAATAAAATCAACGTCCAAGCGTGACGGATCACTCACTAGCTGGATGGATCACTCACTGGACGCCATCCATACCCTACATAACATATCCAACTCTTCTTGGTTCAGGGTTTTCCGTTTCCGGAGACTAGTAAAATAGGTGGATTCTGGAACCCCAAGGATTCAATGGTATATGGATATGGAAAATATAAGATTTCCGATCCTAGCGGGAAAAGGCGGGGAACAGATACCCAATAGGATATAGGATCCTTGGGAGGAACTTTTGGTAATGCCGCCTGCTCCAAGGCCATCCATGTGTCCTGCTACACATGCATCCTTGCCGCATGCTTCGCTGCTGCAGTAGCCGCCCTCGCCACCTCGTACTTCCTATGGCCGTTGATCTCCTTATTCTCGGCAAGCCACTTCTTTGCATGATCACCCAAGAGGGTTTCGTCTGCCAATAGGATCTTCACATCCTCCGTGTCCCGTGCGAGCTGCAACCTATCCTTCTCAAGCTCAATCTTTCCAAATGTCTTGGCCTTCTTCATCTCCCATTTTATCACCGCCTCTTGATTCTCCAACTTGATCTTCTCCCTCTCAATTTCCAGCTTCTTCTCTGTCCTCTTCCGGTCCCAATCCATCCTCTCCTTTTGCACATCCAGCATCAGCTAGTACCTCTCCTCTTTATTGTTCTCCCTCACCAAAAAAATGCTCGTATGCTACTTGTGAGCTGAGTTCGAATTTCCTCAAACAGGAGACGAGATGCAGTACAGTAGAGATAAGTATTTCCTTAGTTAAGAACCAAGGTTATTAATCCAGTAGAAGAACCACACATAACCTTGTTACAAGCAGCTGCACACATAAAAGCAAGTATTTGCACCCAACGCAAGCAAGAGGGTTGACAATTCCCTTGGTGGTTACTTGCAAGGATTAAATCTTGTAGTAGTAGATAGATAAGTTGGAAAGATAAAATAAAATAAAATAGAAAAGGTGCAGCAAGGTATTTTTGTGTTTTATATATGATAAAAGCAGCCCCGATGTGCATAGTTTTCACTAGAGGCTTCTCTCTCGAGCACATAATATACGGTGGGTAAACAAATTATTGTTGGGCAACTGATAGAAAGGTGCATAGTTATGACGATATTCAAGGCAATGATCGCGTATATAGGCATCACGTCATTGACTCCTACATGCATTTACTACTATTACTCCACTCATCGACTTTTATCGAGCATGCATCGAGAGTATTATGAAATACTCCCTCCGTCCCAAAATTCTTGTCTTAGATTTGTCTAAATACGGATGTATTATTAAATACATCCGTATTTAGACAAATCTAAGACAAGAATTTTGGGACGGAGGGAGTACAAAACAGAGTAACGCCTTAAGCAAGGTGACATGATATAGATAAAGTAAACTCACAAAATGTGAATAAACCTATCATTTTATCCTTAGTAACAACAATAAAAATACGTGTATGTTCCCTTTCTGTCACTGGGATAAAGCAGCCCCATCACAATGCACCTCTCTCATTGCAAGATAAATCAATCTAGTTGGCCAAACCAAATGATAGATCGAAGAGAAATAGAAAGATATAACAATTATGTATAAATAAGTTCAGAAAAGACTCAAATATTGCTCATGAATAATCATATCATAAACCCATATTTCATCGGATTCCAACAAACACACTGCAAAATAATATTACATCGGATAGATCTCCAAGAAGATCGAGGAGAACATGATATTTAAGATCAAAGAGAGAGAGAAGAAGTCATCTAGCTGCTTGAAAATAATATTACCTGTCCGAGGAGCAGTGCCCCCTCCCTGTTGATCTACCAGGCAAGCAAACCCCCTTGTTCATTCCGATACAATCCTACTCTCTCGCTCCTGCTCTCTATTATTGCATTAGGACAACAACTATTTAGCTGCTACTTTATGCTGCGGTAGTTGAACCCATTCCTGTGCATGACCTGCGATTGCCATAGTAAATAGTTGAAACCCACTAGCATGTGTAGGAGTTGATTGAAGCCATGTTGTGTTCCTACCATGTTATGCCTGCTATTGCTTAGAGTGTACCAGGTCTGATTAATTGGGAATGAATTGGAGTGCAGTGCTACATTCTGATGCTGGGAGTTAAGTGTGTGAACATGATTTGGTAAAGGTAGCGGTGAGAGGCCATCTTGGAGTACATGGTGGGTTGTCTCACTGGAACCGTCCTTAAGCACAGAGTTCTGTGTATGTCGTCCAATGACTAGCTACTACCACGCATTGGAATGCTTAAGTGCCCCTCTCGATTTATTAACCGACTTGATCTCTGTCCAGGAGTCACAACTAGTTTCTGGTGTTTGTAGGTAGTATTATTTTTCTACCAAGTGGCACCCGGCAGGGTGGACTTGGGATGGACTAGGCACACGTGGCCTGGTGTACCGAGTGGCACCTGGATGGTGGGCTCGGGAACCTTGCACACATAATTTGGGGCCGTGATGGAAACCGCGACCGGACTCCCTTGCGGATAGAACCCGAATAGGCCATAAACCTGGACTAGGATCTTGTGTGGTTAGTCAGGTCGTGGCCGACACCCTCGCTAGGCTTCCGCTTGAAGGTTGCCGAGATACATGAGTGTACATGGCGGTAAGTGATGAGAGCGTGTGTGAAGAAGTACACCCCTGCAGGGTTAACATGATCTATTCGAATAGCCGGGTCCGCGGATATGGACTTCTTGGATGCTTACGTGGTACATAGACAACTTGAAGTGGATACTCTAAAATGCTCAAGACAAGTGTAGGTTCTATGGATGGCCTTCTAGTAGGGAGACGGGGATGAATCCATAGTAGTGTATTGTGTGGTGATTAGTGGACTCGTGTGCGCTATCTCACCTCAAAGAAGTTACTCGTAGTCATACAACATGATAGCCGCTGAGTCAAAGTTGGCTTGCTACAACTAAACCCCACATTGCCTTCTGATACAAATGCATGTATGATAGGATCTGATGTAAGTCTTTCTGAGTACCTTTGTACTCATGTTGCTTAATTTATGTTTCTGCAGCGGAGACTTCGGTCTTACTAGCTTCCACGTGGACTTCGACAAGTAACTTGTACATCAGCTACGATCTTGATCGGATGTTGTAGATAGTCAAGCCCCTCAGCCTTTTTCATTTGTAGTTGTCTGTACTCAGACATGAAATGCTTCCGCTTGTGGCTTGTATGCTCTGAATGTTGGGTCATGTGACCCCTTTTTGTAATAAATGCTATGATGGCTCTTCTGAGTCTTTATCTATATGAGTTGTTGAGTTATGTTGTGATTTCATGTTGTACATCACATACATGTATGTTATGCGTATGTGTAATGTGTATTGCTATGTGTGGGATCCGACAACCTAGTTGTTTATTCTTGGTAGCCTCTCTTATGGGAAAATGTCTCCTAGTGCTTCCGCTGAGCCATGGTAGCTTGCTATTGCTCCGGAACACTTAGGCTGGCGGGCATGTGTCCTTCTTTGATCTTGTGTCTATCCCTTCGGGGAAATGTCACGCGTTGTTCCTTTAAGTCCTTGTAGCTCGTTACGACTTGGGTTCATACGTTGTTGATCGACACGTTCGTTGTTGGGTCATTTATGCCTGTTCCTGTAAGTTTGTGCCATTATGGATTTACGACTAGTCATGTCGTCCTAGGTTCTCTTTCATATGGATGCTAGCGGCACAATCATATACGTGAGCCAAAAGGTGCAAACGGTCTCGGGCCAGGTAAGGTGGCACCCGTGGTCGGTCGATATAACTAAGTGGTCCGATATAACTAGACTCTGAAAATAGTTTTCTTTCTAGACTCAACAACGACCAAACTACACGATCAATCAAGGGGGCTCCTATGGTCGGTCGAGGCTCTGACACCTACTTGTCACGCCCAATATGCGACCCTATCCAAAAGGAACTCGAAGGCCCCACCAAGGATAGAACCGCATATTGAAATGCTTTTGCAAGGTGGATATCATTACATCAACATTACATAATAGATGGGGATACATACAAGAGGCATACAATGTCACACGAATACAACATGATAAAACATAAGAGCACCCTCCGACTACGGACGGAACACAAACAGAAACTCAAACGACATCCACCCTGCTAGCCCAGGCTGCCGACCTGGAACCTATCCCCTGATCGAAGAGAAGCGGAAGAAGAACTCCAAAACAAATGACATCGCTCTCGCGTCATGATCATCGCATAACCTGTACCTGCAACTGTTGTTGTAGTAATATGTGAGCCACGAGGACTCAGCAATCCCATTACCATGGGTATCAAGACTAGCAAAGCTTAAAGGGAAAGGAAGGGGTACAGTGGTGAGGTTGCAGCAGCGACTAAGCATATATGGTGGCTAACATACGCAAATAAGAGTGAGAAGAGAGCAAACGGAACGGTCGTGAATCTAGCAATGATCAAGAAGTGATCCTGAACTCCTACTTACGTCAAACATAACCCAAAACCGTGTTCACTTTCCTGACTCCGCCGAAAAGAGACCATCACGGCTACACACGCGGTTGATGTGTTTTAGTTCGTATCTGGTGTCAAGTTATCTACAACCGGACATTAAGAAATTCCCATATGCCACATAAATGCGGGCACGACTCTCGAAAGTTTATACCCTATAGGGGTGTCCCAACTTAGCCCATCACAAGCTCTCACGGTCAACGAAGGATATACCTTCTCCCAGGAAGACCCGATCAGTCTCGGAATCCCAGTTTACAAGACATTTCGACAATGGTAAAACAAGACCAGCAAAGCCGCCCGATGCGCCGACAATCCCGATAGGAGCTGCACATATCTCGTTCTTAGGGCAACACCGGATGAGCAATCCGTACAACTAAAACCAGACCTCAAGTTTCCCTAAGGGGGCGCTGCAAAGGGCTCTGGTTCGGACCAGCACTTAGAGAAG
>NC_041383.1:684352170-684354650 GCF_002162155.2 Triticum dicoccoides | reverse complement strand
GGGGGGGGGGGGCTAAAATAAAGATGACCCTCGGGCTTCGGAAACCCAAGGGAAAAAGGGGTAGGTGAGGCAAATGGTAAAACCAAGGTTGGGCCTTGCTGGAGGGGTCTTATTCAAAGCGAACTGCCAAGGGGGTCCCATAAATCACCCAACCGCATAAGGAACGCAAAATCCGGGAATATAACACCGGTATGACGGAAACTAGGGCGGCAAGAGTGGAAGAAAACACCAGGCATAAGGCCGAGTCTTCCACCCTTTACCAAGTATATAGATGCATTAATTAAATAAGAGATATTGTGATATCCCAACATAATCCTGTCCACCATGGAGCAATCTTCAACTTCACCTGCAACTAACAACGCTATAAGAGGGGCTGAGCAAAGCGGTAACATAGCCAAGCAACGGTTTGCTAGGAAGGGTGAAAAGGTTAGAGGCTGACATGGCAATTTGGGAGGCTTGAAGAACAAGTGATAGGTAGCGCAACAAAGCGATAGAACGAAGCAACTAGCATAGCAATGATAGTAGTGAGATCCAAGGTGACGGTCATCTTGCCTGAAATCCTGCAAGGAAGAAGAACGAGTCCATGAAGAAGATGAAGCCACGAAGACGAACCAAGCATAGACGAACGAATCCTCACGATCGCAACGAAACGGGAACTATCGAGAAGAAGCACACAACATGGTAAACACACCACACATATACATGACATGATGCTCAACCAAGTATGATGCAAGACAAAGCTACATGAAGCTACTCATGGCAAGAGATGATGCATACAAGAGCAACACATCAAAGCAAGTTTAAATGAAGCCGGGAATACCATATAACAATTCCGGTAAGTCCTCAGATGCAAATTTCGAAATTGGTCCAAAACTGAATAAACCTTATGTTCAAGTTGTTAAACAGCAAGTTAAGATACACCAAGAAGATCTACATGAGATTCTAGTCAAGTTACATATAGAGTTCATTAGATTTGGAGCTACGGCCTAGAAGATATGAGCAAAACAAGTCAAACATGGCATTGATGCAAAATGCATACTGACATCAAGCAAACACCTCAAAACAAGGATGCAACATGATAATATGAATCTACATGCAAAATCAAGCAAGTTTCATATAGAGCACACTCAAAGCGGAGCAACGGTTCAACACATACACTCTATACAAGTTTAAAGGACAAGCTGTCCAAAACAGCAACTAGGCATATTTCAAGCACCAAAACAACATGCTACAACATCTCAACATGAAAACAAAATACATGGACATGATGTACAGGTAAAGCATGACAAAACATGAACACTGAGCTATCTCCGGAAATCACTAGAACATGCTCAAAAAGACATGGCAAGAGTGCAAATAATAACAGTTTCAGACTTTGCAGAAATAACATCTGGTTGCAATGTTTAGAGTTATGAAACAACATGTTACAGGATCTTATCATGGCAAACAAAGGCATGGCATGAACCTACTAATTGCATAGAACAAAAGTCCTTTACTGACCATGAGCCAAAAAGGATCAGA
Source organism: Triticum dicoccoides (assembly GCF_002162155.2). Classification (NCBI taxonomy): domain Eukaryota; kingdom Viridiplantae; phylum Streptophyta; class Magnoliopsida; order Poales; family Poaceae; genus Triticum; species Triticum dicoccoides. The sequence continues at coordinate 684,353,129 of NC_041383.1, read as the reverse complement.
AGATATGATGGCATCCATGTAAACATGGCAAGTTATATGACAGATTCATACATGGCAGAAATAGCAATAAGTAGGCATGTTGGTGAGCTTGTACCACTCACCACAGAGCATTACATGCCATGACAAGGCAACCAACAGTAAGAAGACATGTTTATGAAGCTAAGCATGGCAAGAGAAAGTTCATAGGGTACATGGATCACTAGCAAATCACATGGAAAAACTGAACTTAATGTTAACAGGCTGACAGCAACATTATTTAGCAACTTGAGAGCAAGATTACAACAAGCTACAGCAGGCTATAAATGCAACCAGGGGCATGGATGGATAGATAATTGCATGTGTAACAAAACATCCTTAGTGAACATCTCCAGATTATGCATAGAATGACTTGTAGAAGCAGGTTTACATAGCACCACAAAATAACAGATTCAGCCTAGCAAAACAGTAACAGCAAGTACCCTACTTAACAAGCTTGATGCACTCACTACACAACTCACAAAAATACATGGATGACACCCCTGTAAAGATGGCATGATGTAGTTCAAAACACATGTAGAGCTCATGCTCATAGGATGCACACATAAAATGCAACAAAAATGACAAATCACCAAGTTATAATAGTTTCAGCAGATTAACATCATATAGCACTCTTGCAACGATGATTCAGGCATCAAGATGAGCTCCAATGAACATGGTGCAATGGAATCAAATGTAGAGAATCTCACAGCGAACATTTTTACATATTACACACTCGAAGCAGAGCAGTATGCATGGAGTTATGATGCGATGAAATAGGAGCTAACAATATGCAAATATTACGGGGACAGGGAAAATCGGGGGTCAACCTCAGATCTGCACGGTTCTCGAGGTTCGCCGGAGTTCGTCGGGGTTGACGCTGGAGTGGGAGAGGACGACGGAGGAGGGACGAGGAGGCCTGGATCTGGCCGGATCCGGTCGGG
>NC_041383.1:684272867-684351851 GCF_002162155.2 Triticum dicoccoides | reverse complement strand
CGGAGGCGGGTGGCGCCGACGAGGCGGCGGTCGACGGCGGAGGGAGGCGCCGGAGGGCGGCGGAGGTCGGCGGGGCGGCGACCGGCGGCAGAATCTGGCGCGGCCGGGCGACGCGGCGCTAGGGGCCGAGCGGGTGCGCGGGGCACGGGCCGCGGCGGCGGGCGGCTCGGGCCTGGGTGGGCTCCGCGAGGGCTGAGCGGGCCGGCGGCGCGGCGCGGCGGAGGACACCACGTGGCGGCGCGGGAGAGGGCGGACGGTGGTGGTGGACATGTCCGTCGGTGGAATTTCTGTACGGCGGCGCGGGGAGGAAGTAGACTAGGGTTTGATCCACAAATTTCGAAGGGGGAGGTCTATTTATAGATTCTGGGAGCTAGGAGAGTCCAAATGGGGTGTGGTTTTCATCCACACGATCGTGATCAAACGATCGAGAGCATGTAAGGGGTTAGGATGGGTTTTGGGCCAGGTTGGAAGGGTGTTGGGCTGCAACACACACGAGGCCTTTTTGGTCCCTCGGTTAACCATTGGAGTATCAAACGGACTCCAAATGGCACGAAACTTGACATGCGGTCTACCGGTGGTGTACCAAGGCCGCTTGGCAAACCTCGGGCCATTCCGAGAAAGTTTAACAGCCACTCACAACAGGAGACAAAAGGGGGATGCCGGATGACATAGGAGTGCCGGATTGCAAAACGGACAACGGGGAACATGCTCGGATGCATGAGACGAACACGTATGCAAAATGAAATGCACATGATGACATGATAAAATGCAACACACAAGCAAATTACATGGCAACGACGGCGAATAACTGTCAGACACCTGGCGCATCGACTCCGGGGTGTTACACCTGCTATGCCACAGAGGAGGTGTCCACGGACGCCAAGAAGCGGGCTAGGTTCCGTAAGGGTCTCAACCCCAAGTTGCGTCGTGATCTCCACCTGCATCATTGTGATACATTCTAGGCTCTTATGAACATGGCCATTAATGCAGAGATAGCTCAACTCACTTACGAGGAGTCTCATAAGAACACCCTTGATTTGGGATCTTCCTCCGGCACTAGCTCTCAGAAGCGCCGGATTTGGGTTCCGAACTCCGCTCTTCCTTCCGGATTTTCACCGAGGCCATCTTATGTGGTGCTTCACCCAGATTAGTCGTATGCTCCACCCAGGCCCATTGGTAGACCACTTGTCAATGCGAGTCCACGTCCAACTTCAGGGACTTTCTTCACATGCGGGAAGCCAGGACACTATGCACGTGACTGCTCTCAAATCAGTTATGCTCCACCTCAGCCCGAGAAGACTGTTGGCTGTGTTAAGCCATCAAGCAAGATGATGAGTGCCAAGCCAGCTCGCACTGAACATGGACGTGTGCACCACGTCTCAGCTAAAGATGCTCATGATGAGCCGGATGTCGTTCTTGGTACACTCCTTGTCAATTGTCATCCAGCATTGGTTCTATTCGATACCGGAGGATCTCATTCTTTCATTTCTAAAGGCTATGCTCGCTTGCACGACATGTCATTTTGTGATATGCCAACTCCGCTTGAAATCCAAACCCCAGGGTCTAGATGGCAAACTACCAGAATAAGCTATGGTAATGAAATCCTTATTGACAGACTTGTGTTCCTTGCATCACTTGTAGCCCTCAAGTCTTCAGATATTAACATCATCTTGGGTATGGACTGGATGACAGCCCATCATGCGAAGATTGATTGTTACACCAGGTCTGTTCAGCTTACACACCCATCTAGCAAGATAGTCATTGTCTCCACTAGAGTTGCAAAGCGTCAACTCTATTCTCTTAATGCCAGCCCTCTTCTAGACCTTGAAGATATCCCGGTAGTCTGAGACTTTACGGATGTATTTCCAGAAGAACTGCCAGGTGTTCCACCTTACAGAGATGTAGAGTTCGTCATAGATCTTATCCCAGGAACCGCTCCAATCTCTAGGAGACCTTACAAGATGGCACCCTTAGAACTAGCCGAGCTTAAGGAACAACTTGATGAGTCCTTGCAAAAGGGTTTCATCCGTCCTAGTTCTTCTCCTTGGGCTTGCCCTGTCCTCTTCGTCAAGAAGAAAGATGGTACGGACCGGATGGTTGTAGATTATCGTCCCGTTAATGTGGTCACGATAAAGAACAAATATCCGCCCCCAGGATCAATGACCTGTATGATCAGCTCGCTGGATCCTCAGTCTTTTCTAAGATGAATTTGAGGTTAGGCTACCACCAAATCAAGATTAGAAACGGGGACATCCCCAAGACGGCTTTTGTCACTCGTTATGGCCAGTACGAGTACTCCGTCATGTCCTTCGGTCTAACCAACGCTCAGTTACATTCTCCCGCTTAATGAACTTGATCTTCATGGAGTACCTAGATAAGTTTGTCGTGGTTTACCTCGATGATATTCTTATTTACTCGAAGAACGAGGAAGAGCATGCCGAACATCTTAGACTTGTGTTAGAAAAACTCAGAGAGTACCGCCTTTATGCCAAGTTCTCCAAGTGTGAATTTTGGTTGCCAGAAGTGACCTATCTAGGCCACTTGATCCCTGGTAAGGGCATTGCTGTCAATTCCAAGAGAGTCCGGGTCGTTCTTGATTGGACTCCACCTAAATCAGTTAAGCAAGTTAGGAGCTTCCTTGGTCTAGCTAGTTGTTGTCGCCGCTTTGTTGAAAACTTCTCCAAAGTGGCCAAACCTCTCACTGAACTTCTCAAGCAAGATAAAAAGTTTGAGTGGTCCCCACAGTGTTAGTACAGTTTTCAGGAACTGAAAAGATGCCTGACTTCTGCTCCCATACTTGTGCTATCGGATTTCACTAAGGACTTTGTTATCTATTGTGATGCCTCACGACAGGGACTAGGTTGCATTCTTATGCAGGATCGTCATGTGATTGCCTATGCATCTCGATAGTTGCACCCACATGAGGAGAATTATCCTACACATGATCTAGAGCTTGCAGCTATAGTCTATGCACTTAAGACCCGACGACATTACCTTCTAGGTAAACGTTGCGAGATCTATACCGATCACCAGAGTCTCAAGTATATCTTCACCCAACCAGATCTGAACCTTAGGCAAAGACGTTGGTTGGAAGTGATCTCAGATTATGATCTAGGGATTACTTACACCCCAGGCAAAGCCAATGTCATGGCTGGTGCACTAAGCCGTAAATCCTATTGCAACAATCTCATGTTGCAGCAGGGCCAACCACTTCTCCATGAAGAATTCCGTAAGCTTAAACTTCACATTGCTCCTCACGGATTCCTTTCTACCTTGGTGGCAAAACCTACCCTCGAGGATCAGGTCATTTCTGACCAGAAGTTTGATAGGGGTGTTACCCGCATAAAGAGAAACATTAAAAAGGGAGTTTGTGGATGTTTTTGTATGGATGATCGAGGTGTTGTTTTCTTTGAGAATCGCTTGGTGGTTCCCAAGAATCAACATCTGCGAAAATTGATTCTTAAGGAGGCGCATGAATCTCCTCTCATGATTCATCTCGGTAATACTAAGATGTCTCACGACCTACGCCAGAGGTTCTGGTGGACTAGGATGAAGAGAGAAATCACTCAGTTCATTGCTAATTGTGACGTTTGTCGTCGCGTTAAGGCAGAGCATCAGAGCCCTGCTGGCACCCTTCAGCCTTTAGCTATTCCTGACTGGAAATGGGATAATGTTGGTATGGACTTCATCATCGGGTTTCCCAAGACCAAAAGAGGAATGATGCTATCTTCGTAGTCATTGATCGTCTCTCCAAAGTGGCACACTTCCTACCTGTTCGAGAGAGTATCACTACTAGTCAGCTCGCTGACTTGTATATTTCTCGAATAGTGTCACTTCATGGTGTTCCACTAGATATCAATTCAGACTGTGGTAGTCTTTTCACTTCTCATTTCTGGGAGAGTTTCCAAACCGCCTTGGGAACCCATCTATCCTTCAGTACCACTTTCCACCCTCAGTCAGTGGTCAGGTGGAAAGGGTCAACCAAATTCTCGAAGACATGCTTAGAGCTTGCGTTATCTCATTCGGTATGGATTGGGAGAAATGTCTTCCTTTTGCCGAAATCGCTTATAACAATAGCTATCAATCCAGTCTCAATAAAGCTCCTTTTGAGATTCTCTATGGACGAAGATGTCAAACACCTTTGAACTGGTCAGAAACCGGTGAAAGACAATTCTTTGGACGGACATGATCCAGGAGGCAGAAGAGTAAGTTCGCATCATTCGTGAGGATTTGAAAATAGCCCAGTCTTGTCAAAAGAGCCAATATGATCGTCGTCATAAGGACATGACTTATGAAGTTGGCGACAAAGCTTACCTTCGGGTTACTCCTTTGAAGGGTACCCATTGTTTCGGTATCAAGGGCAAGTTGGCTCCTCGTTACATTGGTCCTTTTCGCATTCTTGCTAAACGAGGAGAGGTTGCCTACCAGTTGGAACTACCCCCATATCTTTCTTGAGTTCATGATGTCTTCCACGTCTCTCAACTCAGGCATTGCTTCTCGGATTCCATCCGTGGAGTGGACCACAAAACCTTTGATCTCCAAGATAACCTCACATATCGAGAGTATCCAGTTCGCATTCTGGATCAAGCAGAGCATGTCACCCAACGTCAGATCATCAAGTTTCTCGGTTCAGCGGTCCCGTCATTCCGAGAGAGAAGCTACTTGGGAGCGAGAAGATCATATCTGACTGGAGTACCCCACTTTCTTTCTGCCGACCCCTGAATCTCGGGATGAGATTCTTTCAATTGGGGGCGAGTAGTCACATCCCTAGTTCTGGTATGACCTAGACTAGCTAGTCATGTGTGCATCCTGTTTAAATTTCATTTATGTTTGAAATGAGGATTTGTGAAACCCTCAGAAATCATTTCTGGAAATGACCCAGATAAAAATTGCTCCAAAAAGGTCCAAAAAATGTTCATGTTGCTCTCTGAAAATATTGGTCAGAGGTAGAATTCAAACCAATATTTTTAGGAGCTCATAAATATTTATTTTGGCCATTTGGAATTAATACATAATTATTTGCATTGGATATATATATATATGTTATATATGTCCAATAATTCTGTTATTTTTGTGAGGAGCTTTGGATTAATCCAACTAGTCCCTGAAAAAAACTACAGAATTTTATTAATTATTCAGTGGCCAAATTTAAATCAAAAAAATGCCAGAAAACAGAAAAGAACTAGAAGAAGAAACTTACCTATGCAGCCCGGCACTATGGAGCCTGGCCTGGCCCAGCGGCCCAGCAGGCCGGCCCAGCCAGCTGGTCGGGCCAGTCGTCCCCCTCCCCGTGCCAGAAGGACGTCGGGCACGCGCTCGCACGCGCGGCCACGCATACAGCCACGCCTCCTGCCTGCCTGGCCTCTCCCTCGATGCCCTGGACATCCCGAACGTCGCCACGCGACCCCCCAGGCCTCTCTCACTCTTTTCCATCCTCCTCCCGGCCTCTGTCGCCCTCTCCCGCGACAGCTGAAGCGCTGCCATTGTCGCAGCTCTCCGCCGACGCGCTCCCCGTTGTCCCCTCGCCCTTCCGTCATGTCCACGAGCTCCGTGCCATCGCCTGCTACCTCTCCATCGAGCCACGCAACGCAGGAAGCCCTGGAGAGCCTCCATCACCGTCGTCTTCACCTCCGGCCGCCGGAGATCGCCTTCGCTGCCCCGTCGACCTCAGCGCGTCCCCGAGCCCGCTAAGCTGCCCTTCCGAACCACCATGAGCTCCTGCACATTTTTCCCCAACCCCGTGGTTACCGCTTGCCGTAGCCGTCATTTCGTAGATGGTCGTAGCACCTCGCCGCAGTTCATGTCACCGCCGTCGCTCTAGCCACCGCAGCTCGCAACCGCGTGCGTCACCGTGCTCCTAGTGACGTCAGGAGGCCGTAGAGGCCCTCCGCAACTCTTGCCGTGCACCGCAGCACCCCGCCCACACCTGGTCGTGCTCCGGCCGCCGCTCCGAGCTCATTTGCGGCGAGCTCGGGCCACCTCCGCCCCTCCCGCTTGCTCCAAACGACGCGGCCGAGCCCCGGCTCCTCGGTCGTGGCCTCCGTCGTTCAAATGGTCGCCGGAGGGCGTTTTCCGAGCCCTCCGCCACGTTCGGCCTCGCCGGCGGCTAAACACCGGTGGGTTGACTGGGTTTGACCCCCAAGTTGACCAGATTTGACCCGTGTGGATCAATGATAGGTGGGGCCCAGCACTGACTAATTTGTAGTTAGGTTAGTGTTAGTGCTAATTAACCTCTGTTAATTAACTGTGACATTGACGTCTGGACCCCACACGTCAGGTTTGACCCAGTCAGCGCAGTTGACTTGCTGACGCAAGCATGACGCAGTGCTGACGCAATTATTTCTTTTCTGGGTTAAAATAAATCAGGAAAATCCAGAAATTGTTATAAACTTCAAAAATTCATAGAAATTCAACCGTAGCTCAGATTGAAATAATTTATATATGAAAAATTATCAAAAAATTCAATCTATCCATCTGTACTAGTTTCATGCATGACAAACCAACTTATACCTACTGTATAAGTGAAACAACTAAAATGGCAATTATAAAGGCTTATTTTTGGAGTTGCATTTGAAGCCTTGGTTCAAATGGATTTCATGCAAATGAATACTAGTTGCATTAGCTCAAACAACATAACATATTCATGCCATGATCATCATCATATTGTTGCATATGCTTGTGTTTTGATTGTCGACACCATTCCTTCTCGATAGGTCCTGCTCCGGAGAGTGCTCCAGAGTACCTGTTTGAGGAGCAGTGCCCCCTCCCTGTTGATCTACCATGCAAGCAAACCCCCTTGTTCATTCCGATACAATCCTACTCTCTCGCTCCTGCTCTCTGTTATTGCATTAGGACAACAACTATTCAGCTGCTACTTTATGCTGCGGTAGTTGAACCCATTCCTCTACATGACTTGCCATTGCCATAGTAAATAGTTGAAACCCACTAGCATGTGTAGGAGTTGGTTGAAGCCATGTTGTGTTCCTACCATGCCATGCCTGCTATTGCTTAGAGTGTGTCAGGTCTGATTTATTGGGAATGAATTGGAGTGCAGTGCTACGTTCTGATGCTAGGAGTTAAGTGCGTGGACACGATTTGGTAAAGGTAGCGGTGAGAGGCCGTGTAGGAGTACATGGTGGGTTGTCTCACTGGAACCGTCCTTAAGCACTGAGTTCTGTGTATGTCATCCAATGACTAGCCACTACCACGCATTGGAATGCTTAAGTGCCACTCTCGACTTATTAACCGACTTGATATCTGTTCCGGAGTCACAACTAGTTTCTTGTGTTTGTAGGTAGTGTTATTTTTCTATCAAGTGGCACCCGGCAGGGTGGGCTTGTGACAGACTAGGCACACGTGGCCTGGTGTACCGAGTGGCACCCGGATGGTGGGCTCGGAAGCCCTGCACACATCGTTTGGGGCCGTGATGGAAACCTCGACCGGACTCCCTTGTGGATAGAACCCGAATAGGTGATAAACATGGACTAGGGTCTTGTGTGGTTAGTCAGGTCGTGGCCGACACCCTCGCCAGGCTTCCGCTTGAAGGTTGCCAAGATACATGAGTGTACATGGCGGTAAGTGGCGAGAGCGTGTGTGAAGAAGTACACCCCTGCAGGATTAACATGATCTATTCGAATAGCCGGGTCCGCGGATATGGACTTCTTGGATACTTACATGATACATAGACAACTTGAAGTGGATACTCTAAAATGCTCAAGGCAAGTGTGGGTTCTATGGATGGCCTTCTCGTAGGGAGACGGGGATGAATCCATAGTAGTGTATTGTGTGGTGTTTAGTGGACTAGTGTGCGCTATCTCACCTCCAATAAGTTACTCATAGTCGTAGAACAGGATAGTCATTGAGTCAAAGTTGGCTTGCTGCAACTAAACCCCATATTGCCTTCTTGATACAAATGCATGTATGATAAGATCTGATGTAAGTCTTACTGAGTAACTTTGTACTCACGTTGCTTAATTTATGTATCTGCAGCGGAGACTTCGGTCTTACTAGTTTCCTCATGGACTTTGACAAGTAGCTTGTACCTCAGCTACGATCTTGATCGGATGTTGTAGATAGTCAGGCCCCTCAGCCTTTTTCATTTGTAGTTGTCTATACTCAGACATGTAATGCTTCCGCTTGTTGCTTGTATGCTCTGAATGTTGGGTCATGTGACCCATGTTTGTAATAAATGTTATGATGGCTCTTCTGAGTCTTTATCTATATGAGTTGTTGAGTTATGCTGTGATTCCATATTGTACAACACATACTTGCATGTTATGCATACATGTAATGTGTATTGCTATGTGTGGAATCCGACAACCTAGTTGTTTATTCTTGGTAGCCTCTCTTATGGGAAAATTCCCCTAGTGCTTCCACTGAGCCATAGTAGCTTGCTACTGCTCCGGAACACTTAGGCTGGCCGGCATGTGTCCTTCTTCGATCATGTGTCTGTCCCTTCGGGGAAATGTCACGTGTTGTTTCTTTAAGTCCTTGTAGCTCCCTATGACTTGGGTTCATACGTTGTTGATCGATACGTTCGTTGCTGGGTCATGTATGCTTGTTCCTGTAAGTTTGTGCCACTATGGTTTTACGACTAGTCATGTCGGTCCAGATTCTTTGTCATATGGATGCTAGCAGCACAATCATATACGTGAGCCAAAAGGCGTAAACGGTCCCGGGCCAGGTAAGGTGGCACCCGTGGAAATACCGTGTGTGAGGCCGCAAAGTAATATGAGGTGTTACGTGCTAGATCGGTGTGACTTAGGATCGGGGTCTCGACATGGAAATCCTGAAATAAATCTAGGAATAATGCGAGCACCAGGACTTGAACCCTGATGGACTGGAGATACCACAGTTCCTCTGACCATTCAACCATAGATTGGTTCGCGCATGTTGAAATACTTGGTAGTAATGGAGATCAACTTTTCAAGAATGTAAGATTGGATTTAGTAGTTGTTTCTTAGTATAAACAAATACATAAATAAATTCAGTAGCTGAAACTTGGAATGGAGGCAGGGCAGAAACACGCAGCCCTGGCCTACAATACAATCAGTATTCAGTTTCAGTTTCTTCTGCAAAAATGAACCGGGCTTTACAGATGCACTTGGTAGTAAAGAGATCCACTTACTAAAATTACGTTACCCTTTTCTGTCCACTAAGACATTCCATGTCCAGAGCAAGAATCCGGCCATGGCGAGAACGGCGGGGCACCGAAGGCCGCCGAGCGATGACGGCCGGGGACGGGGACACGCGGCGTCAGGTGGTGGCTGATGGTGCTGCTGGACATGCTCGTGGTGCTCTGCGGGCAGACCGTGGCCACCCTGCTGGGCCGCTACTACTACAACTCCGACGGCAACAGCAAGTGGATGGCCACGCTCACGCAGTTCGGCGGCTCGCCCCTGCTCGCCATCCTCCTCCTCCTCACGGCGCGCGACCCCGTCGGCGAGCCCCGGCCGGCGGCGGCAAAGATGGTGGCTATCTACCTCGGGCTCGGCACTCTCATCGGCTTCGACAACCTCATGTACTCGTACGCGCTGCAGTACCTGCCGGTGTCCACCTTCGCACTGGTGGCCGCCACGCAGCTCGCCTTCAACTCCATCACCTCCCGCCTCATCAACGCACAGCGCTTCACGGCGCTCATCGCCAACTCCGTAGTGGTGCTCACCTTCTCGGCCGCGCTGCTCGGCGTCTGCTCCTCCTCCGACGGGACCTCTGCCGCCGACCTGCCGCGCGGAATGTACACGCTGGGCTTCGTCCTCACGCTGTCGGCCTCCGCCGTGTTCGCGCTCATCCTGTCCCTCTTCGAGGTGACCTTCGAGAAGGCAGTCGGGGGGAGGACGCTCCGGTGGGTGCTGCGGGTGCAGATGTGCACCAACTTCGTGGCGGCGACGGTGGCCGTGTGCGGGCTGCTGGCGTCCGGGGAGTGGCGGACGATCCCGGGGGAGATGGCGGCGTTCGAGGACGGGCGGGCGAGGTACGTGGCGACGATGGTGGGGACGGCCGTGTCGTGGCAGGCCATGTCGGTGGCAACGCTGCGGCTGATCACCAGGGTGTCGTCGCTGTTCGCCAACGTGACGGGCACCGTGTCGCTGCCGCTGGTGCCGGTGTTCGCGGTGGTGCTCTTCGGGGACAGAATGACGGGAATCAAGGCCGTCGCCATGCTCATGGCCGTCTGGGGGTTCCTCTCCTACGTCTACCAGCACTACCTCGACGGCCGCCGCGCCGCGGCCAATGGAGATGAAAGCGGAGCGGCAGAGTGCTGCTTCTGCAAGGCGCGAGCGGGCGGCGAGGCCGTTTTGCTCGCTTGACACGTTCTTCCTGCTCCACGTGGCCGCCAAACAAAGCTAAACTCACACTAGTGGTAATAGCACTATTTTTTTCTTTTTAAAGATCAGATATACCTACTCCAATAGCCTGTTTGGTTGGAGATAATCAGAGAAGAAGTAAAGAGAGAATTCAGTTTAGCCGGAAGTAAATTGGCTGGATTTTAAATTTGGGTTTTCTTTTTTTCTTTTTGCGGGGTCAAATTTGGGTTAGTTGATTTATCGTTTGTGAAGAAAGGTGAAGGCGACTGAAAGTAAGATGCATGAATTTCAAATTTTGGGTTAGTCAATTTCTTTTGTGAAGAAAGATGGAGGCATAGGGAGCACTGAGGTCGCCCATGGCAGGGCTGAGGGGAGCATACGCGAGGCCCGAGGATACCGACAATGTGTTGATAGTAGATTTTGGCATGGTACGAAACGCAATTAAGATTGCCTCAAATGAATAAGTGATCTACATGAAAAGGTTTCGTATTATCGACATGAACATCTTTGAAGTTAGGTCCATCATCATCCGAACTCATCTCGAGGGCGGAAGTTGTGCTCAAAGTATTAGGATTTTGTATGCAGAGTATTGTTCAGCCAATTAGGCCTCTAAGACAGCCTCATATGAGAAAAGTTTATACACGGATTGTCTTCGTCTCGTTGAAATGGTCGATTCTGATATAAAACTCGTCTCAATCCAAGGTCATATATAAAAGTTAGAGAAATCGGAGTGCGGTCCTATCACGAGCCAAAAGTTGCGCGCCCCATTAGACACCTATATAGCTGATGTCTGATGGGTAGCGTCAGCAATTGTCTGTTTGGCATGAGCTATTCGGCCTTCAAGATGGCCTCGAATCGGAAATCGTTCAACGTGAAAACTGTCTGTCTTGTCCGCATCTTCATCTGAGGTCATTTGAGGTCTGTGAGAGCCAAAACCAGAACTGATGTCTCAGACTTATCTAAATCCGAGTTCGGTTAATTTTAGAAAGATTTGCATGGGATTTGGAGTCATTTTCTTGTACGGGAAGTCCAGCCGCTGCATAAATAGATGAGAAGTGATGGCTGATTGAACAACACACAATCGAACAAATCATCTACCACTTTTTATCTTTTATCTTTTCTCCTTAACCCTAGTCTTCTTCTTCCTCGTTCTTCGTTCGGTCTTCTTGTTGTAGGGCGGCGAACCTCAAGGCCCTAGTGACGATTAGGTCGACCTAGGACAGCCCATAGCCGCCGCACACCCTGACGGGGTCTCTCCCGGGCGTGTGGGGTTTCGGGTCTACAAAAGCGCCCGCCGGATTGCTTGCGTACCACGCTTCCGGACGAGTCTCCTTCGACGTGATCTGCGGTGTATCACCCTCGGCGTTGGAGGTACACAGTAATGCGTTTGTGTGCGAACACACTTTTTGGCGATTCCACTGGGGAAGAAGCTTTGAACGGTCTCTAGCTTGTTCTTGCTACAGAGAGATCGTCATCAAGTTGCTACAATCTATAAAGGTAATATGAATACCCAATTCCCTTTGTAGATGCAAATAATCTATATGTTGTTGCTAGATCACCTAATGAGCATAATGTATCAGCTAGGCCTTGTTTTATCAATCATGCATCTAATTATGTGCAAGGGCCAATGCAAAATAATCTCCATGCTTCAAATTCTTATGATTTTAGCAACATACTCCCTCCGTCCCAAAATAAGTGTCTCAACTTTGTACTAAAGCTAGTATAAAGTTGTACTAAGGTTAAAACACTTATTTTGGAACGATGGAGTACAACATATGTATCCCAAGTCCTAACTCTCATGACTCGGCAACCCCACAAATTCATATACCGATAAACAACATGATGGGTTTAGTTAATCAATTTGAGACACCTCATGTTAAAATTTCCAATAGCATACAAGAAAGTGTTTCACCATTTTATTCATCAGCAACTAATTTGCAATATGTGAATCCAAGCTTGCCGACGGATGGAAGAATTGGTCATGCTACTACTAGATATTCGGTCAGTTACTCTCAACCACCTGATGTCTGCTAGAACTACGTCGGTATTTCCCCAAAGAGGAAGGGATGATGCATTATAGCGACGGTAGGTATTTCCCTCAGTGATGAGACCAAGGTTATCGAACCAGTAGGAGAACCTCCTCACACCACGTAAACAACCCCTGCACACAAATAATAAATACTCGCAACCCGACGTGTTAAAGGGGTTGTCAATCCCTTTCGGGTACGACACCTCAAGATAGGCAAATAACGTGAGAAAAAAGTGGTAGATAGGATAAATAGATCGCGGAACAAATAAATTGCAGAAATGTATTTTTGTATTTTTAGTTTAATAGATCTGAAAATAAATGCAAAGGAAAATAGATCGCAAAGGCAAATATGATAAAAAGAGACCCAGGGGCCGTAGGTTTCACTAGTGGCTTCTCTCGAGAAAAATAGCAAACGGTGGGAAAGCAATTACTGTTGGGCAATTGATAGAACTTCAAATAATCATGACGATATTCAGGCAATGATCATTATATAGGCATGACGTCCAAGATTAGTAGACCGACTCCTGCCTACATCTACTACTATTACTCCACACATCGACCGCTATCCAGCATGCATCTAGTGTAATAAGTTCATGGAGAAACGGAGTAATGCAATTAGAACGATGACATGATGTAGACAAGGTCTATTTATGTAGAAATAGGCCTCATCTTGTTATCCTTAATAGCAATGATACATATGTGTCGTTTCCCTTTCTGTCACAGAGATCAAGCACCGTAAGATCGAACCCATCACAAAGCACCTCTTCCCATTGCAAGATAAATAGATCAAGTTGGCCAAACAGAACCCAAATATGGGAGAAGAAATACGAGGCTATAAGCAATCATGCATATAAGATATCAAAGAAGACTCAAATAACTTTCATGGATAAAAACATAGATCTGATCATAAACTCAAAGTTCATCGGATCCCAACAAACACACCGCAAAAGGACTTACATCATATCGATCTTCATGAGACCATTGTATTGATAATCAAGAGAGAGAGAAAGAGAGAGGAAGCCATCTAGCTACTAACTACGGACCCGTAGGTCTACAAAGAACTACTCACGCATCATCGGAGAGGCACCAATGGACATGATGCACCCCTCCGAGATAGTGTCTAGATTGGATCTTGTGTTTCTGAACTCTGCGGCGGCTGGAATTCATTTTCGTCGACTCCCCTAGGGTTTCTGCAATATTGGGGTATTTATAGAGCAAAGAGGCAGTTCAAGGGGCACCCGAGGTGGGCACATAAGCAATCATGGCCCATTGAATGTATTTTGGCCAAAAAAATCCTCAAAAAGTTTCGCTGCGTTTGGACTTCATTTGATATTGATTTCCCGCGATGTAGAATACATGCCGAAAACAACAATTGGCACTGGGCACTATGTCAATAGGTTAGTACCAAAAATAATATAAAATGACTATAAAAAGATTGTAAAACATCCAAGAATGATAATATAACAACATGGAAAAAATCAAAAATTATAGATAGATTGGAGACGTATCAGCATCCCCAAGCTTAATTCATGCTCGTCCTCGAGTAGGTAAATGATAAAAACAGAATTTTTGACGTGGAATGTTGCCTAATATGTGCATCACATTTATTTTCTTTATATCATCGACATTTGGACTTTTATATGATTCAAAGCAATAGTCTAGTTTTGACATGAAGACTTTAATACTCAAGCATACCAATAGGCAACCATGTCTTTCAAAATATCAATACTAACGCAAGTTATCCCGAGCCCATTATGCTCAACCATTGATCCATTCGTGAAACACACTCAAATATTAGCTACACACAATGCTCAAATACGATCATAGTGCCCCTTAGTTGGTGCTTTATAAGAGAAGATGAAGACTCAAATTCAAAATAAAAACTGCATAAGTAAAAGAAAGGCCCTTCGCAGAGGGAAGTAGGGATTTATAGAGGTGCCAGAGCTCAAAGCTTAAATTAAGAGATAAAAACATTTTTGAGAGGCATACTTTTCCCACCAACGAAAACGACTTAGAGCTCCCAACACTTTCCATGCTAGATACATCATAGGCTGTTCCCAAACAGAAAATAAAGTTTATTCATTTTTCCAGCATCACTTTCACTTTCCATGGCTAGCCGAATCCACGGTTGCCCTCCATACCAACACTTTCTAGGGAATTTATTATTTGGCAACATAAAGTAAATTCATTTTTCATTTCGAGACTGGGCATCCCTAATACCTTTGTTGTATCGTGAGAATAACACATCTAGCATGGAAAATTTTGGCCACCCCTCATCGCCTCGCGAGCGGCAGAGCACACAAAAGAAAAATTTATTTTGAAAGTTAGAGATGGCACATGCAAATTTGCTTAGAACGATATGGAAATACCGCATATTGGTAGGTATAATGGACTCATATGGCAAAATTGGTTTAAAGGGTTTTGGTGCACAAGTAGTGATCATACTTAGTGCAAAATGAAGGCTAGCAAAAAGATTGAGAAGCAACCAACCAAAAAGCAAAAAATCTCGTACCCAAGCATTAAGCATAAGTAACACCGAATAATGCACCATCAGTAGGATATAAATTTCATTGCATAATTATTGAATTACGTGCTTGCATAGGGAATCATAAACCTTAACATCAATATTCTTACTAAAGCACAATTACTCATCAACACGACCCACATATCATATCATCATATCTCAAAACCAATCAAGTTTATTTTGTCCAATGATCTTCATGGAAGTTTTTATTATATCCTCCTTGGATATCTATCACTTTGGGACTAGTTTCATATGTTTCTTTTAATAAGCTCAAACAAATATAAGTGAAGAACATGAGCATAATTTTTCTTTCTCTCAAAATAATCCAAGTGAAGCAAGAGAGAATTTCTGAAAATTTTACTAACTCCCAAATAAATCTAAGTGAAGCATGAGAGCAATCCTTCAAAAATAACAAAGCACACCGTGCTCAAAAAGATATAAGTGAAGCACTAGAGCAAATCGATGGCTCTAAAAATTTAAGTGAAGCATAGGAGCAATCATAACATAATTTTTGGCTCTCTCAAAAATGTGTGTTCAGCAAGGATTCAACAATTGAAACACAAAGCAAAACAAGCAAAGACTCATATCATACAAGACGCTCCAAGCAAAACTCATAATATATGACAAATAAAAATATAGCTTCAAGTAAAATACCGATGGTTGTTAGAAGAAAGCGGGGATGCCACTCGGGGGCATCCCCAAGCTTAGTTGCTTGCTACTTCTTGAATATTATCTTGGGGTGCCTCAGGCATCCCCAAGCTTAGCCTTTTGCTAATCTTTCTTCCTTCATCCATCGTAAGACCACCCAAAACTTGAAAACTTCAATCACACAAAACTCAACAAAACCTTCGTGAGATCCGTTAGTATAAGAAAGCAAACCACTACTATAAGTATTGTTCCAAACCTACTCATATTTTTTTTTTTGCATTATATATACTGTATTCCAACTTTTCTATGGCAAAAACTCATAAAAAAACCATAGAATCATCAAAACAAGCACACAACACAAAGAAAACAGAATCTGACAAAAACAGAACAGTCTGTAGCAATCTGGATATTTCGAATACTTTTGTAACTCCCAAAATCTTGAACAATTAGGAAAACCTGAGTAATTTGTATATTAATCTTTCGCAAAAAGAATCAACTCAAAATCATGTTTGTGTGATTTATGAAAATTATTTTCGTAAGTGCATAAGTTTCTGTTTTTCAGCAAGATCAAATCAACTTTCACCGAGATCAACCCAAAGGCCTTGCTTGGAACAAACACTAATTTAAACCACAAAAAAACATCTAACCAGAGGTATAATTGTGTAATTTATTAAAAACAGCAAGAAAACCAAAAATCAAAAAGGTACAAGTTGGGTTGCCTTCCAACGAGCGCTATCGTTCTACGCCCCTAGCTAGGCATAACGCGTAGGATATAAGTTTTGCCATCTTTATCATCCAATTCTTTGATTGAACACTTAAGATTTTCAAAGGATTTTGCAAATAAATTTTTAGTGGCAACACTTCTAGGCATGAGATTGAAAACTTATTTTTGCAAAAAGGGTCTCTTATGACTTCAATAAAATTGGGATGGATACTAATCATCTTAAGATCTCCTTTATCATTGCTAGAAGTTGCACCTTTATTTTTAGTGACTTGAGTAGTCTTACTAATTTTCACGGGAGTTTTAGCAGAAGCAAAAGCCGCACCTAGATTAGAAAAAAATTCTTCTAGTTTATCAATCCTAGACGTGATCTCTTCAATTCTTTCATGAATTATAGTTCCCTTTTCTTTTAACAACTTAAAAACGTCTCTCGCTTTTAACCCAATTTTAGTAGCATAACTTTGCATTTTTCTATCCAAGTTTTCAACATGTTCTACAGTAAGCATTTTCTTTTCAATAGCATCAAGTCTTTCCATGACATGCTCGAGAGTCAAATTCGTTTCATTGATCATGAGTGGTGGTGAACCCACTAAATTTCACAAAGCATTAAAAGCATCAAGAGAAGGACACATCAAGAAATTCCCACCGGTAATTGTATCAAGGATGAATCTATACCAAGTGGTGATGCCCACATAAAAACAACGAAGAAGAACAACGGTAGATTTCTGACGAATAGATCTATTACGAGCATTGCAAATCCTATACCAAGCATCTTTTAATTCTCCCCTCCCCTTTCTTTAAAGTTAAGAACCTCATTCTCGGGGGTGTACACAATAGAGGAAGAATTATCCATAACGACAAAAGGTGGTAGATAAGATTGCACACAAAAACAGATCTAACGAGAAAACGGCGAACGAAAAAGTGGGCGAATATAACGACAAATTTTTGTGAAGTGCGGGAGAGGAAAACGAGAGGCAAATGGCAAATAATGTAAATTGCGAGGAGATGAGATTTGTGATTAGCAACCTGGTTAATGTTGAAGATCCTCCCAACAACGGCGCCAGAAATTCCTTTTGATGCCTGCTAGAACTACGTCGGTATTTCCCTAAAGAGGAAGGGATGATGCAGTACAGTGACGGTAGGTATTTCCCTCAGTGATGAGGCCAAGGTTATCGAACCAGTAGGAGAACCTTCTCACACCACGTAAACATCCCCTGCACATAAATAACAAATACTCGCAACCCAACGTGTTTAAGGGCTTGTCAATCCCTTTCGGGTACGGTGCCTCAAGATAGGCAATTAACGTGAGATAAAAGTGGTAGATAGGATAAGTAGATTGCGGAACAAATAAATTGTAGCAAGGTATTTTTGTATTTTTGGTTTAATATATCTGAAAATAAATGCAAAGGAAAATAGATCACAAAGGCAAATATGATGAAAAGAGACCCGGGGACCGTAGGTTTCACTAGTGGCTTCTCTTGAGAAAAATAGCAAACGATGGGAAAGCAATTACTGTTGGGCAATTGATAAAACTTCAAATAATCATGACGATATCCAGGCAATGATCATTATATAGGCATCACGTCCAAGTTGTTATTTATATTTCCTTATATCACGATGAATGTTTATTATTCATGCTAGAATTGTATTAACCGAAAACTTAGTACATGTGTAAATACATAGACAAACTAAGTGTTACTAGTATGCCTCTACTTGACTAGCTTGTTGAATCAAAGATGGTTAAGTTTCCTAGCCATAGACATGAGTTGTCATTTGATTAACGGGATCACATCATTAGAGAATGATGTGATTGACTTGACCCATTCTGTTAGCTTAGCATTTGATCGTTTAGTATATTGCTATTGCTTTCTTCATGACTTATACATGTTCCTATGACTATGAGATTATGCAACTCCCTAATACCGGAGGAACACTTTGTGTGCTACCAAACATCACAAGTAACTGGGTGATTATAAATATGCTCTACAGGTGTCTCTGATGGTAATTGTTGAGTTGGCATAGATCGAGATTAGGATTTGTCATTCCGATTGTCGGAGAGGTATCTCTGGGCCCTCTTGGTAATGCACATCACTATAAGCCTTGCAAGCAATGCAACTAATGAGTTAGTTGCGGGATTATGCATTATAGAACGAGTAAAGAGACTTGCCGGTAATGAGATTGAACTAGGTATTGGATACTGACGATCGAATCTCGGGCAAGTAACATACCGATGACAAAGGAAACAACGTATGTTGTTATGCGCTTTGACCGATAAAGATCTTCGTAGAATATGTGGGAGCCAATATGAGCATCCAGGTTCCGCAATTGGTTATTGACCGGAAATGAGTCTCGGTCATGTCTACATAGTTCTCGAACCCGTAGGGTCCACACGCTAACGTTCGGTGGCAATCCGTATTATGAGTTTATGTGTTTTGATGTACATAAGGTAGTTCGGAGCCCCGGATGAGATCAAGGACATGACGAGGAGTCTCGAAATGGTCGGGACATAAAGATCGATATATTGGACGACTATATTTGGACATCGGAAAGGTTCCGAGTGATTCGGGTCTTTATCGGAGTACCGGAGAGTTACGGGAATTCGCCGGGGAGTATATGGGCCTTATTGGGCTTTAGGGGAGAGAGAGAGGGGCTGCCTATGGGAGGCCGCGCGCCCCCAAAGGCCTAGTCCGAATTGGACTAGGGGGAGGGGTGGCGCCCCCTCCTTCCTTCTCTTCTCTCTTCCCCTTCCTTCTCTCTTACTCTTACTAATTGGAAGGGGGGAATCCTACTCCCTGTGGGAGTAGGACTCCCCAGGGCGCGCCATAGAGAGGGCCGGCCCTTCCCTCCTCCACTCCTTTATATACGGGGATGGGGGCACCCCATGGACACACAAGTTGATCAGTTGATCTTTTAGCCGTATGCGGTGCCCCCCTCCACCATAATCCACCTTGATCATATCGTAGCAGTGCTTAGCAGAAGTCATGCATCGATAGCATCATCATCACCATCATCACGTTGTGGTGCTGATGCAACTCTCCTCGGCCTCAACTGGATCAAGAGTACGAGGGACGTCATCGAGCTGAACGTGTGCAGAACTCGGAGGTGCCGCGCGTTCAGTACTTGGATCAGTCGGATCGTGAAGACGTATGACTACATCAACTGCATTGTCATAACGCTTCCGCTTTCGGTCTACGAGGGTACGTGGACACACTCTCCCCGCTCGTTGATATGCATCACCATGATCTTGCGTGTGCGTAGGAAAATTTTGAAATTACTACGATCCCCAACACTATTAGTATTACTCCACACATCGATCGCTATCCAGCATGCATCTAGTGTATTAAGTTCATGGAGAAACAGAGTAATGCAATTAGAACGATGACATGATGTAGACAAGGTCTATTTATGTAGAAATAGGCCTCATCTTGTTATCCTTAATAGCAATGATACATATGTGTCGTTTCCCTTTCTGTCACAGGGATCAAGCACCGTAAGATCGGACCCATCACAAAGCACCTCTTCCCATTGCAAGATAAATAGATCAAGTTGGCCAAACAGAACCCAAATATGGGAGAAGAAATACGAGGCTATAAGCAATCATGCATATAAGATATCAAAGAAGACTCAAATAACTTTCATGGATAAAAACATAGATCTGATCATAAACTCAAAGTTCATCGGATCCCAACAAACACAACGCAAAAGGACTTACATCATATCGATCTTCATGAGACCATTGTATTGATAATCAAGAGAGAGAGAGAGAGGAAGCCATCTAGCTACTAACTACGGACCCGTAGGTCTAGAAAGAACTACTCACGCATCATCGGAGAGGCACCAATGGACATGATGCACCCCTCTGAGATGGTGTCTAGATTGGATCTTGTGTTTCTAGACTCTACGTGGCTGGAATTGATTTTTGTCAACTCCCCTAGGGTTTCTGGAATATTGGGGTATTTATAGAGCAAAGAGGCGGTTCAGGGGGGCACCCGAGGTGGGCACAACCCACCAAGGCATGCTTGGGCCTCCAGGCGCGCCCTGGTGGGTTGTGCTCCCCTTGGAGGACCCCCCAGGTGCTTTCCTGGCCCACTGGATGTCTTCTAGCCCAAAAAAATCCTCAAAAACTTTCGCTGCATTTGGACTCCGTTTGGTATTGATTTCCTACGATGTAAAAAACATGCAGAAAATAGCAACTGGCACTGGGCACTATGTCGATAGGTTAGTACCAAAAAATGATATAAAATGACTATAAAAAGATTGTAAAACATCCAAGAATGATAATATAACAGCATGGAACAATCAAAAATTATAGATACGTTGGAGACGTATCAGCACCATATGCTACACCTCTTGTTAGTAATTTTGCAGCACCGTACGCAACTGTAGATGTTCATAATTCGGCCCAGCACCTTCATTTCCATAGCCGAATAAGTGAAAAATTTGCAGGAACATGCGTGCCATCATGTAATACTATAGCATATAATGCATACTCTGCGTAATTCGAGAATTTTGACAACACTCATGAATCGTTGTCGAAAGAATATGAACTAGATGATCAAGCTTAGTACTAAGGGTTTTTATCTCTTTCAAAACACAAAAGGCATCAACCTTTTGTTCCAAAGCATCAAATCTCCTATTTGTGAAACAACATAAATTTCCCTCCAAAATTGGACTCCATACTAGACTTAGTTTCTTTTATCATCTCTGTTTGACGAAAAGTTACTAGAATGGTGAACTCAATTGTTTCTATCTTTGGTTGCTCAAATATGCTTTTCATATTTTCATAAGTGCCAAAGGCATTATTTCCAAGAAAATCACTTTCAAAACTTGGAATCCAGAATATGTCTGTAAACAAGAGGTAAACCAGCATAAAAACTTCTTAAGAGCAATCTATTATTACTCTGAGGCCTAGCTCTCATTTGTATTTCCAGTAATCTATCCCAAGCTTCTTTTAAAGATTCATCACTCGAATACTTAAAGTTTAAAATTCCAGAACCTTCTCCTAAGTAAGAAGGGAATGGCAAGTGGGAGAAGAACTAGTCATAACGACAAAGCAAATAGGTAAACAAGCAAACAAAAAGGAAAACAGAAAAATAATTTTGTAAAAAAATTTAGAAGTGGGGGATATGAAAACGGGAGGCAAAGTCAAATAAAGTAAATGCAAGGAGACGAAATTTTATGCGTAGGTACTTGATAGATGTTGATGATGTCTCCTCGGCAATGGCGCCAAAAATTCTTCCTGCTACTTGTGAACTGCGTTGGGATTTTCCCGAAGAGAAGAGGATGATGTAGTACAATAGATATAAGTATTTCTCTCAGTTAAGAACCAAGGTTTCAATCCAGTAGGATAACCAAGCAACACCTCGTTAGCAGCACATGCACACAAAAAACAAATCCTTGCAACCCAACGCGAACAAGGGGTTGTCAATCCCTTAACGGTTATGAGCAAGATTAAATTGTATGGGATTTAATAGATAGATCGACAAAAATATAAAATAAAATAAATAAAGTAAAAATGCAGCAAGGCATTTTTGGTTTTAATATATGATAAAAGGTAGACCCCGGGGCCATAGTTTTCACTAGAGGCTTCTCTCGAGAAAATAGCATATGGTGGGTACGCAAATCACAGTTCAGAAATTGGTAGAAAAGCAAATAATTATGGCGATATGCAAGGCAATAGGCATCATGTCCGAGACAAGTAGACCGAAACAATTCTGCATCTACTACCATTACTCCACAGATCTACCGCTATCCAGCATGCATCTAGAGTACTAAGTTCATAAAGAACGGAGTAACGCCTTAAGTAAGATGACATGATGTAGTCAAGATAAACTCGCATATGAATAAACCCTATATTTTTACCCTTAATAGCAATGATACATATGTGTCATGTCCCCTTTTGTCACTGGGATTGAGCATTGTAAGAGCAAACCCATTATAAAGCACCTCTTCCAATGGCAAGATAAATTAATCTAGTTGGCCAAACCAAATCAATAGATCGGAGAAGAAATATGAAGCTATATTAATCATGCATAAAAGAGTTCAGGGAAAACTCAAATAATATTCATGGATAGATCTAATCATAAACTCACAATTCATCGGATCCCAACAAATACACCGCAAAAAGTGATTACATCGAATATAACTCCAAGAACATCAAGGAGAACATTGTACTGAAGAACGTCGAGAGAGAAGAAGCCATCTAGCTACTAACTATGGACCGGTAGGTCTATGGTAAACTACTCATGCATCATCAGAAGGGCAACAAGGATGATGTATATCCCCTCCATGATTGAATCCCCTTCTGGAAGAATGCAGGAAAAGGCCCCCAGATGGGATCTCTCAAGAACATGAACTTGCGACGGCGGAAAAAGTATTTCGTGGACTCCCTTGTTGGTTTCTCAATTTTAGAGAATTTATAGAGGCGGAGTTAGGTCAAACAGAGCCACATGGGCCCCATGAGCCACCAAGGCGCGCCCCTGGCCTAGTGCGCGCCCTGGTGCCTCATGGGCCACTGCTCCATCTTCTCGTCCGCTCCCAAAGCTTCCAAGATCTCTTATGTGCAGAAAAAAATCACCAAAAAGTTTTGTGGCATTTGGACTTTGTTTGGTACTAATATTCTGCAAAACCATAAACAAGAAAAAAAAAGTTGGCACTAGCACTAAGTTTATAGGTTAGTCCCAAAAAATTATATGTTGTTGCTTGAAATTGTATAGAAAACATCCAAGATTGATACTATAATAGCATGGAACAATCAAAATTATAGATACATTGGAGATGTATCATAGGCTTGCAGGACGGTGATGGGTTGGATGAGATTTATCATGCAATCGGGTTAGTTTTGTTAGGGCTTGATCCCTAGTATCTACTATGTTCTAAGATTGATGTTGCTATGACTTTGCTATGCTGAATGCTTGTCACTAGGGCCCGAGTGCCATGATTTGAGATCTGATCCCTTTATGTTTTGATGAATATATTTGTGTTCTTGATCCTATCTTGCAAGTTATACGCACCTATTACGTGTTATGATCCGCATAGCTCAAAGTGATAGAAGTTGGGATTCTTTCCGGTTATTACCGTAGTTTGAGGAGTTCATGTATTCCCTATGTGCTAATTCTTTGTTTCGGTTCTCTATTGGAAGGAGGACTTAATATCCCTTACCTTCCTTATGGACCCCGCTTCCACGGGAGAGTAGGACAAAAGATGGCATGCAAGTTCTTATCACAAGCACGTATGGCTATATATGGAATACATGCCTATATTACATTGACAAACTGGAGCTAGTTCTATGTCGCCCTAGGTTATAACTTTTACATGATGAATGTCATCCAACATAATCATTCATCATTGATCCAATGCCTAAAAGCCTTTCGCATATTGATCTTTGCTAAGTTATTACTATTGTTGTTGTTGCTACTGCTGTTACAATCATTATAAGACTACTATTGCTACTATTATTATTACCATTGCTATCATTGTTACCGCTTCTATCAAACTATCATATTACTGTGCTACTGATCACTCTGCTGCAGATATTTAGTTCTCCATGTGTGATTGAATTGACAACTCAACTGCTAATACTTGCAAATATTCTTTGGGTCCCCTTGTGTAGAATTAATAAATTTGGGTTGAATGCCCTACCCTCGAAAGTAGTTGTGATCCCCTATACCTGTGGGTTATCACTTATCTCTAAGCATGACATCCTTGCAAATTAGATACTCTAATATGCTTTTCGTTGTTTGTATTTTGCTGACATATCATGTAATTGCTCACCAAATGCCCAAACATAATACCAGGTAATTTAAAATAACTATGAAGTTTCATGGTATCATAATAAAAAGTACATTAAAGTTACAATAGGTGTCTAATTGTGGACTATGATAACAAGTAGTCCCTTTGTCTCGTGTCAAAAATCTTCTTACATTTTGAGACAGAGGGGGTACTTAATATAGAAATTTTCACCTATGTGCTGCAGAGAGAGGCCAATAAGTTATCTCTGTGCACTGCTGATAGTTTTTCTTTCCAGAGCACATTGAATTGTTATTACAGAAGTGTGGTATCTCACTACCTTCTCCCAACTATAGCTTTATCTTATATTCTCTAATAAATTTTAATGTTGGTTTCAGAATCATCTTTCCATGTTTGAGATTGCTAGCTTTTAAAGTTAAAACCTTCGGTACAAACTTTGTATATGCATTGAAGTGGGCTATCGCACCAACCATCGAGCAAGAGCAAGTGGAAATGTTGTTTTCTTGAATTGGTCTTTCCCCTGTTCCTAGGTGACGTTGTATTGTGCCTATCTTGTTACTGCTCTTCACTTCTGCTTTCCTATCATTGATTTTCATGATTCCATTCAAAGTTTGTTTTTGTATTTAGAGAAGTGGAAAATATAAACATGGTCAATGATATTGCTAGCATGCATAGTTAGTTTTTTTCTAATTGGATCTTCAAGGACATTTTTGTGTCCATAGGAAGCAGACAAAGGTGATGCAAATTCGCTCGGCAATATTCTGCGCCTTCTAGTTTCATTTGCATCTTGGGTGTTGATCAGGTTTGCCTTAGCATATGAAATAAAGCTTGTCAGCAATCTAGATCTTGTATGTTGACCAGCGGAGTTATGTGAATATGATGTGTGCCATTTGATCCACGTCAAGATCAGACGGGAAGAAATTATGTTCAAGTTCGCCTCAGGATATGCTCATTTAGGAAGTGGACCAGTGCATGACATTCAAGCTGATCAACATGGGGATATCCTTCATTCATACTTTCTCTATTTGAGTAAACACTCTGCTAGCTAGCTTGAATTTAATTTTCATAAGGGTGTATTTGGTTGGTGGAATCTTCTGAGAATTATTGTGAATCCTTAGTAGTTGTTTGTTGAAATCAGTGTAGCCTTCTACAAATCACTGGATGCAAAATCTTTTTGCGATATGGTTTGACAAAAGGTACAATGTTTTAGTGTCATTCTGAAACAAATGATAGTTCAATCAAGGCACCAAAACAATTAACCCTTGCGGTAAAAGGAAATTTCGACCTCACTCATATGTGACTAAGAAATTTAACTTCCACTTGTAGATACTACAGTTTTTCAATTAACATGAATTTGATACTTGCTTTGTACATTGATCCATTTTCACTAACAAGATGAACGCAGTTAAAACACAAAAGCCTTGAATAAAATAACATATGTTTCTTGTTTGTCATGCATAGATGCAATATTAAACCTATTAAGCTACGCATGAAGGGCGGCCAACCAGCTATGCCATGTGGCGCAAGCTGGTTGGCCGCGGTGAGAAATCTTTTGGGTTTTTTAGATGAATGTGTTTATTATTTTTAAATGCATTTTTTCTTTTTTGATGGAGGTGAGGACCTCTGATATTTTTTAAACGAAGGTTACGCAAAGTGGTACTAGCTTGTAGGCTGTGGTGGTAATTATTTATTTATTTTTTCCCTTTTACTTCTTTTTTAGGTGAAGGTGAGAATTTTTTTTCTAAGATGTTTTTTAGACGAAGACAAGGACTCTGTATTTTTTTGTAAATAAAAACGTGCGCATAACTTTCTCTTAAGCGGTGCCACAGGGTGGCGCCCCAACCACTAGTATGCCTAAAAGGGCAATGTGTTGATGCTTATTCAAACAATGTGCTAGCTTCTAGATGTTTGTTCTTCATTACTGTTGTAAAAATATCTTACTTGTGCTTTTGGATGTTATGCATTCTACTAGACAATGTCATCATGCAGGTAGTATGTACTGGTTTTCTACATCTATACAGTGACAAGAGGTCACCACAACTGCTGGAAGAGGAAAAGAGAAAGCTTCCTAACGGCCCGCAAAACTCGATTCTGCCTTCTCTATCTCCTCCATGATGCATGCCTTTAGTTTTAAACTTGGCGCAAATCATTCAGATTGTCAGACCTCATGGCGTGTGTGATTTATTTATTTTACGACAGTGAATCAGGTTAGAACCTCATATATATTGATCTGGCGTGTACTATTTAGCTTAACAATATGTGTCACGTGGTTCCCTAGTTAGCCTCATTGAACAAAGTTGACATCTATTAATTTAGAGTCAATCATCGTGCATAGGCATACATGAGATCCATCGACCTGGTACATTTAATTAGTGGTACTCCATTGCACACATGAGGTCGTTGGCGACTAACTTATCACTCTACCACTTCTATATTTGATTTCCTTCCATTCGTTATCTGATTAGCTATAATTAATGACACACAAAGGTCGGTCGTGCAAGGAGCTAGTGACTAATTAATTACTTTGCTATTTTGTTGCCTGGTTAGCTATAAATCCCAAGCTAGCTCACCCCCAGCAAATCAGATAGATCCACCTGCTATCACGGTTTTATAATGCATCTACTTTCAATGCGAGTTAATTTTACTTTCCCCTTATTGTGATTTTGTATATGCTGAGTGTTGATTCTTATATTTGTCCCGCTTTGACTACAATATTGCCTACTTACCTATTTAGATGACTAATCACGTTTATTTAGATGGCTAATCACAGTTCAACAACTTCAAATTGAATGTAAATTATTGACGGCTATTTACAACTTATTTGATTTCCAGAGCTCCACAAAACTTGTGTTTGAATGTTCTTGGGAACATTAAATGTATCAATCCATTCTTCAGACCGGATGCATTATTTACATTTTCACAACCTTTTTATCTATGCTTTTGTTTGATGATAAGGAATTGAGGGTGAGGCAAGATTGTTTTTGCCAGTTCAGATTACGTTGACTGAAAATTCAATTTAACCACTTGAGCCACTGGTTACTTGGTGCACACCTTCAATTTAAAGTAAAGTTGGTGCGCCTCTTGTTGAGATTGTCAAGATTATAAATTGGTTTTCGCTTGTGAGTGCGCACCACACGGTTCCCTAGCTGGCCTCAAACGAGCAAAGTTGCCATTATGTATTAATTTTGAGTTGATCATCGTGCACGCACGCATAGGCATACATGGGATCCATCGACATTGTTAGAATAAATCCAAGGCATACCGTCGATCATCCGAGGACCAAGCAATCACACGAGCACGACACCGAGATTTGTTAACGAGGTTCACCGATATGGCTACATCCCCGGGGCCTGACTATGGGCGCTCCTCCCCATGACACCGCTACAATACCGTACCCGGTCGCCCTGGACACCGGCACATGCCGCCGGCTTCCCCTGCGTTCCGGTGCTATTATGTTGGCATATGTTACATCGTGTGTCTACCCCCGCTATATATGAGAGGTCTAGGATACAAGTGTCCTACTAGGACACGACTCCATAAACACAATACAACTACTGTAACCTACCTTGTACACAATATTCGACACGACTCTAACAGACATGGTACAATTAATGCATAGGCATACATGAGATCTGGTCGACATAGTACAATGCACGTATAGATGATGGTATCCTGTGAGCTAGCTGTCGTATAATATTCTTCTTCTACATTTATTGAATTTGTTTATGGAATATGTGTGTGACTCGTGGCCCCTTTTATTTAGACTTGATTATGCCATTCTAGGTAGTAGTAGTATATATTTTCGCACTAGAACTTGTTTACCAGTAGTATTTGTATCTTGGTGGTGCACACCTTCAATTTAGAGCATGGTTAATAGTACAACCAGTTGCTGGTTATATGGTATTGTCATATCATCTATAGCCAACCTTATAGCATGCAAGTATAATAGTAAGATATAAAGATGTATCACTTCATTAATACATGCCCCACCTCCCACTCTCACATAGTGCCTAGGAGCACGTGCTGCAGCTGGCTCTTATTCTGTAGCTGGTTCCTCTTCTCTCTCCTTCATGTCAGCGGAAAAATAACATTTTAACCCTTATAGTCTGCTTACATAAGCTTATTGTACTTGCTCTTAAAGTGAATTTGACGTGGCTATCGTTGAGATTGTCAAGCTTTATGGCACGCTGAATTATTTTTTCAATGATCGTGAATCAGGTTAAAAATTGGTCTTGGCTCCAGAATGTGCACCGCGCGGTACCCTAATTAGTCTCGGACGAACAAAGTCGACATATATATTTAATTTTAAGAGTTGTTCCGCCATCATGCACGCACACATAGGCATACATGGGACGCTTCGACATAGTACAAATAATGCATAGGCATACATTGGGATCAATATAGTACTCGGTTGCACATGAGGTCGATGGATCGATCGATCGTGCTAAACGAGCTATTGATTAACTAATCTCTTTGCTATTTGATCCCCGCACGTTGCCTGACTAGCTATAAATACGTCCAGGCGAGCTCATCCCCAGCCAGCCTCATCGCAAATCAGTCAGCTCCACCTACTACTATCTAAGCAGCAGCGAGCGAGCGATTAGATTACCTATTGTTCTTGAAGCAAGCAAAAGCAATGGCCACTGGTGCAGGTGCAGCGCGCAAGAAGATGGCGGTGGCGGCCATCATCTGCATGGTGGTGGTCTTGTTCGCTGGACAGCCGGTAATGGCCGCGCCAGAGGAGGAGGCGGGACCAACAGGCCGCCGGCTCCTGCAACTTGATGCGGTACTGACCCCGGTACTGGGCCCTATCGTGTTTCCGTGTGCTCCGGTCCCGGAACCCAAGTGCGCGGCCTGCGTTGCTCGTTGTGAAGAGAAGGTGGACTGCAGCACGGCGAGTAAGTGTGCCATCACCCGAGCATGCATATTTCGATGCTTAGGCAGGGAGGACGTCCTGCTGCCCTGCATGTCCGCTTGTGGAGAAAATTTTGTTTGCAGAATTGGATGCTTAATAAGAGGGAAGGACGACCTATCCTGTCCTATCGACCCCAGCCCCAGCACGTGTGAGGTCTGCCAGTCTCGTTGCCGGGAAGGACGTGGTATGACTGTCGAGGACTGCAAGAATGCATGCGCGTTCGGGAGCGTGCCCTTCCAGGGGTGCTTCATCGATGCCAAGTGTGAGGCCTGCATTGATGTTTGTTGCGTTGGTCGTTGTGGACCAAATTTTCCAACCTGTTCGGCAGAATGCAGGAACGGGAGGGCAGCCGAGAAGCGCCAGTTCTGCCCTACCGACCTCAAGTGTGAGGCCTGCGTGGATGCTTGCCCTGCCTGCGACACCGGCCCTGATTGCAGGAATGAATGCAAGAAGAAATGCGCGCGTCTTGACTGACTACTGCATTTTTGCGTGTCTGGTTTGGTTTGATTTGATTTCACTTCCCTGATCTGATTTGTACGGCCGGCTGTTGTACGCTCGTGCCAGCCGGCCGGGCAGCTTGGTTTTTTTTCTTCTTCTTCTGTCAGTTTCCCTTCTCTTCTCTTTGTATGCTTATTAAATTTAAGGATGGCTCGCATCGCTCATCTGTGGTTGTGGAGTGGATGTACTCTTATACGTATGTAATCTATTCTGTAAGCACCATCATCAAATCAAATATATAATACTACTATCACTTTTGGTTATCGTGCATGCACAAGGGTATGGAAGCGGTATCAAATCAAATATATAATACTACTATCACTTTCGAGACACCACCGCCACACTCAACCGCATCTAGGATCAACTATCTTAGAGCATATCCAACAGGCGCGCTATCTTAACCGCGGGCTGAAAAAAACAGCTTTATTGTGTGCAGGGGACCGAAACAGGCACGCTATCTTAACCGTGCGCTGAAAAAACCGCTTTATTGCGTGCGCGGGGCCGTAACAGGCGCTCCAGCAGCCGCGCAATGATCGCACGCGTGGTAAACTTGGTTCAACGCGCGGAGAAAAATGGCATCGCGTGCTGCTTATTTCGTGCGCCCACTCCCGCGCCCTGAAGAGTGATGATTCGCGTGTGAGCGACCAACTGCTGCCCTGAACCTCTCCGGCCGCCCCACCTTCACCCCGCCCTGCGCCGTCGCCGGCAAAATTCCAAAGATGGAAGGCCGCGCCAACATCCCCCAACCCCTCCCTACAGCCGCGACCCCTCCGCCTTGTCGCCTTGTCGCCGGAAACCCTAGTGTGGGGTTGAGCTTCGGCTTCGCCGTCGGCGCCCCTCCTCCTCCAACCACCGGCCTCGCGCACGGCCTTTTCATGGTGCCACGGACGACCTCGCAGGGTGGCGTTGTGCCACGGTCCTCCGTCTCCAAGCGACCGAGTGTGGCGGCGGTGTCTCGAAAGAAGAAGAAAGTGGACGGCACTTCTAGGTGGCCAAAGAAGAACGGTGCAGCGTGTCCGGCCGCGCCTCCGCCAACCGAAGCGCCGGATAGCTTCCAAATTGTTGCGCTGGCAGCCGATGCACACAAGGTGTTTGATGAAATGCCCACAATGTATGATTTTGCCCCCCCCTTGTTGTTGTTGTTGTTGTTGTTGTTGTTTTTAGATAAATGTATACATATGGATAGCTTGATTTAGTGTTTCTTTTATCATACTTTGTAGTTTAATGATGACACATATATGTCAACTATGGGTGTTGACTCCAACACTTCTCACTGGTCTCAAACCAATGAAGTGCATGAAGATGATCATGAGCATGGAGTGGATGAGGATGATGAGGGTTTCGTCGATGCATCGAAAGGAAGGGCGTGCAACTACACCATTGAGGAAGACGTCTTGCTCTGCAATACATGGTTGACCGTGTCTATGGATGCGAACACCGGAGGGGACCAATCTAGAGATACATATTGGTTTCAGATGACGGAGTTCTTTGGTACACACAACAATAGTGGAATTGAGCGCATCGATAAATCTCTTCGCTCCCGGTGGTCGATGATCAACAAAGATTGTCAAAAGTGGGCGGCGGCAACGAAGTCGGTTGACACGATGAACCCAAGTGGCATTAATGATAGAGATAGGGTAAGTGTCATTTCTTTATGTTCCATGTTCATGCTTCATCTTTTCTGTTTCAAGTAGTGACTTGTTCTTTTGTTTGTAGCTCAATATTGCACAAAACTTGTTTCAAGGAGAAGAGAAGAAGACCAAGAAAGGCAAGGTCAAGAAAGGGAGAGCATTTGTGTTGCCCCATTGGCACGAAGTGTTGAAGGATGAAGAGAAATGGAAGCCCCATGATGTCCTAGAGGAGAGCAAGAAACCCAAGGGGACTATATATTGATTTGGATGATGATGACGAGGAGGAGGCATCAAGTGATGACGGCAAAAGAAGCCCTACACCAAACTTGATTGCCTACTCCAAGCTAAATAGACCAAATGGAGATAAGAAAGAAGCAAAAGAAGAAGAAGCAAAAGAAGAAGAAGAAGAGGTGAAGGCAAGAAAGGAAGCAAACGAGGTGAGATGATGGTAAAACACACAGCCAGTAGTAAGGCAATACTGAGGCAGCACGAACGAAATCCAACTGTTTATACATAAATAATACTCCTTGAATGAGTGGATTTGCCATACAAGAATGGTCGCAGAATAGTAAGCGAAATTCGGTGCTTGCGATAGCCATCATGGGTAGTTCAATCCTTTGTTTCTCGAGTTCATTAGTACAAAATTCATGGACATCACCAGCCTCTGACGGTTCAGCAACAACAGACAAAGCGCTAGTCTTCCCCTTTCCAAAGATCCGCAAACTCATCGGGCTCGAGGGTGTTCTCCATCTCGTGCATCTTCCTCCTCACCTTGGCCTTCACCTTCTTGGCGTACTTGCCTGCCGTCTTCCGCTTTTCCAGTGCACGGATCTGGCGGTCCAAATTTCAAGGAGTACTGCTTACCCCCAGATTTTCCGTTATCAACCCCCAGATTTGGATCAGTGCATGTCAAGGCATAACAAGAACATGCATATCATCAAAATCCTGGTAAGCAGTAAATCCTTTTACGAAGAAGAACCACAAAAAGATAGCAACCAGACTATGACACCAATCTATTTTAAGTTTGCAGATCAAACATGATTAATTAGTTAGGTCCAACAAAACAAGAACAAAATGGAGCAGCAATGTACAAGGAGTATTGTATCTAAGGGATGGCATGAACTGATTGAAATATTCCGTTCCACTCGTGCAAACACGGCATATATGTCAATTCATGATAAATGTGCTCCTCGATTATACCATATTTGATATCAAATGCCGTTCCAGAACATAATAAAGTTAACTCTGCACCAGCGCTACAAAAAAATAGCATGGCATTACAGATCATTCAACTTGCCGGTTTCCCCACTCAACTTTTGTTTCAACCAAAGAAACAAAAGAAATGCATAGTATAACTATTCCTTGATGACACAAGAGTTTAACCCAGATTTTCGTTACAAATATGTTTGGAATATATGTACCGTATAGTCTAGATCAACTTGTGAAAGCAAGCAATACCTGATCGGGAGACACGTAGAATGGGTTCTCAAACAATGTAGGGCCACCAAAACTACCACCAAATATTTTGATTGGGTTCAAACAGAACCTGGGGCCAACCTACACACAGTAATCCAACGGGGCAGATCCAAGACATCTTGGCCATCCAATTACGTTAATCCAACGGTCTTTATTATCCTAATGGTGAGCGACTAGACACGTTTAGCGCTAAACACTCTTTCCATTCGATGATGTCGTTCCTATCGCACAAAAGGAAACTCACAGGGGAACCGCCGCACCATCGTGCTCGTGGACGCCTCCTCCCTCTGCCTCAATCGCATCGAGCCGCCGCCCCCATCGCATCCAGCTGCCCCACCGAGCCGTTGCGCCTTGAGGACACCGCCCCCATCGCCTCGATCTGTCGGCCCTCAGATCTTCGTATCGCCCCGCCTGGCCTCGAGCCGTCGACGACACCGTCGGTGAAGCCGCCTCCTACACCGCTTGGCTGACCGTCCATCAGGGACACCGCCTGGTCCGCTGTCCATCAGGGACATCGCCTGGTCTGCAGCCCGTCGGGGAGGGGGAGGCGTCGCCTGAACCGCCTTGCGGGCCGTCGGGGACGCTGCCTAAACCGTCTTGCCGTCCGTCAAGGACACTACCTAAACCGTCCTCTGTTCACATCTGTAGGATCTGAAGTATGTCTAGAGGGGGAGTGATTAGACTACTTTTGACCAAATGAAAATCTATCCTTTTCCCAATTTTAGTTCTTCGCAGATTTTAGCTAACTTAGCACAAGTCAAGCAATCGTAACACAATTCAAGCAAGCATGCAAAGAGTATATGAGCAGCGGAAAATAAAGCATGCAACTTGCAAGAATGTAAAGGGAAGGGTTTGGAGAATTCAAACGCAATTGGAGACACGGATGTTTTTGTCGTGGTTTCGATAGGTGGTGCTATCGTACATCCACGTTGATGGAGACTTTAACCCACGAAGGGTAACAGCTGCGCGAGTCTACGGAGGGCTCCACCCAAGAAGGGTCCATGAAGAAGCAACCTTGTCTATCCCACCATGGTCGTGGCCCACGAAGGACTTGCCTCACTAGCGGTAGATCTTCACGAAGTAGGCGATCTCCTTGCCCTTACAAACTCCTTGGTTCAACTCCACAATCTTGTCGGAGGCTCCCAAATGACACCTATCCAATCTAGGAGACACCACTCTCCAATAAGTAACAAATGGTGTGTTGATGATGAACTCCTTGCTCTTGTGCTTCAAATGATAGTCTCCCCAACACTCAACTCTCTCTCACAGGATTTGGATTTGGTGGAAAGAAGATTTGAGTGGAAAGCAACTTGGGGAAGGCTAGATGTAAGTGCATCTAGTGCCCCTTAGTGATTTTGGTGTATTGAAGACTTATAGGTTAAGGGACTAATGCGTTTGTGAGTGTACACAGGTCTATAAGTCTATGAGGAGTTTGATATTTACAAGGAAAGTCGACCCCTAAAAATGAATATCTTCGACTGAAGATTTTGGTATTTCTGAAGACTTTCATGAAGACTTTGAAAGTGAAGAAATTGGTGTATCCGTGAAGACTTGATAATCATGCGAGGAATATGAAGCTTGAAGACTTTCGTTTTCATAGTTTCATTTTCTCTTTCTTGAGTCATAGGAAACAACATACTGTTAAAGGGGGTCGAGAAAATACTAAGGAAAAATTTCCAAGTGATGCTCAACTCAAAATCCTACACCTACCAAACCCTTCGAGTGAAGCCTTTGGAAATCTCATACAGTTCAGTCAATTTCTTCAGTGACAGAGACGAAGTCCTTCTGGTCGCTGACGAATTTGTTCTGACTGAGGAGTTAGGAATTCGCCAGTGCGGATTACCTACACAGTGAGGAACATGATAGCCCTGAGGAATTTGATAGTCAAATTTCCGACCATTGCTGTGCTATGCGCCAGCTGTCCCAAAATATCTTATCCTCCTAACGGTCATATCATTGAAGGGCATTTATGTCTTATCATATCGGGCTGCTCCCTAGGCTATAAATAACCGCCCCCTACAACCACTAGCTGGTTGGCTGCTCCGAGAGAAACTGACACTTGTCATTTGAGAGCAACCCATCCTCCGAGGACTTTGAGCGAAAATCATCGAGTGAGAAAAAACCCAAACCCAAACACCTACAAACCCAAAGTGATTGAGCATCACTGAAGAGATTGATCCTGCGTGGATCCGACGCTTGTTACCTTTGAAGACTGTGCTTCTTCCAGACGGTTAGGCGTCATGGTCTAGAGCATCTAAGAGGAATTGTGGATCGCCGAGGGACCATGTGTGTGAAGGTTTGGAAGTCGCCTGAAGACTTACCACGAGTGATTGGACGAGGTCTGTGTGACCTTAGTTCAAGGAGAATACGGTGAGGACTTGGTGTCCTGAGCTGCATGCTCAGCGACTGGGTGTCCGGGACTGTGTGTCCTCGAGTTTAAATACTCAGCCGCTTCAACCAGACGCACAACTGAGACAGCAGTTGGAACTGGTCTACCAAATCATTGTCTTCACCAACCTAACTGGTTCTATCTCCTCAACCCTTTCATTTCCTCATTACTGTGTTGAGTGATTGTTCATATCTGTGTTTGAAGACTTTGACGGAAGACTTTCTCAATTTTCTCAGTTTAATTTCTTCAGTCGGTTTGTCTTCATCTTGTGTGATCCTGTGATTACACTTTTTGTACTCTGTGCTTGTCTTCATTTCATCATGATGACTATGTTTGTATCCTGTTATGCTTACTTCTGAGTACTTATTCCGCTGCAAATAGTTCTTCGCTAAGGAATTTCCTCACCGGCAAATTCCTTAGTGAAGAATTCATAAAAATCGCCTATTCACCCCCCTCTAGTCGATATCACGCACTTTCAATTGGTATCAGAGCAAGGTACTCCCTTGTTCTGTGTGATTTTGGTTTAACCACCTGGAGTTTTAGTTATGTCGACTGCAGGTATGATCAAGGTCTCCGCTGGGTGTCCTACCTTCGATGGCACGGACTACCCCTACTGGAAGAATAAGATGTGAATGCATCTTGAAGCAATTGACAACGATCTCTGGTACGTTGTGGAAAATGGTGTTCCCTCAGTCACACCTTCTCTGAATGCTGCTAATGTGAAGAGATTCAAGCAACTCGATTCTCAAGTGAAGAATATCATTTGTGGTCATCTGAGCAAAGGACAGTATGGAAGAGTGAGTGCTTTGGAAACTGCTAAGCTTATCTGGGATAGGCTCTCCAAAGTAAACGAAGGAGTCTCAACTCAACGTGACTCTCGTGTTGACGTTCTTCGCAATCTCTTCAACCGCTTCAAAATACTCGACAATGAAAATATTCAGCAAACCTTCGATCGCCTCACTGACATCTCAAATGAGCTTCAAGCGTTGGCGCCACTGACATCACCGACCATGAGGTGGTGAAGAAATTGCTGAGATCACTAGATTCTTCATTTGATACTCTGGCACTGATGATACAAGAACGTGCTGATTACAAGTCACTAGATCCTGCTGGTATTCTCGAGAGGCTAAATACTCATGAGTTCCAGCTTGCTAAAAAGAGAGATCTCTATGGTTCAAGATATGGCAAAACACGTGCCCTGAAGGCCAAGGCTGTGTCTGAATCTGAATATGAAGATTCTGGTAGTAGCCTTGGTGATCCTGAAGAATTGAGCCATGAGCTAGCACTGCTCGTGAAGAAGTTCTAGAAGTTCTCAAGACATGGTCGCTTTGGAAAATCCTCAAGAAGCAGTGATTCCTCATCAAGTGACTATAAGAGAAGACTTTGCCACAAATGCAAGAAACCTGGTCACTATATTCAGGATTGTCCTCAATGGGAAATGGAAATGAAGAAGAAGAAATACAAGTATTACAGTTCTGATGATGCTAAGAAGAAGAAGAAATCGTCAAAATCTTCATCATCAAAATCCTCGAAGTCTTCATCTCACAAGAAGAGCAGCTCCAAGAAGGCTCGGGCATTCATTGACAAGGAAATGGACTCTGAAGCTGAATCTGAGGAACATGAGGAAGAGGAGGCATCTGAGGAGTCCGAGTCTGGTGTGGCGAGTCTGGCTCTTGCTACTGCTTTCGTCAGCAAGTCTATCTTCAACTCTGAAGAAATTGACCTCACCAACAAGGCTGACGAAGACAATGATGACTACGCTCCCACCTATTGCTTCATAGCAAAGGGTGCCAAGGTAACAAAATACCCCTCCTCTGAATCTAGTGAGGATGAATCTGATGAAAATCTTAAGCCTAGTTACTCTAAACTTGCTAAGATTGCTGTGAAACAACAAAAGGCTATTGAAAAACTTCAAAACATGCTAGACAAAAGTGATGATATGTTGGGTGATGAAATGGACCGCACTAAAGACTTAACTGAAAATCTTCAGAAACTTCAGTCTAAGTTTGACAACCTTCAAAGTCATCATAAAACTCTCTTATCTGATCACGAGAAGCTTTCTTATGAATTTCTTCAAAGAAAGCAAGATCTTGAGAAGTTAAGAGTGAGTTATGAAGATCTTCAGAAGGAGCGCGACTCATTACTTGCTCAACAAATCAGCGCTTCTCAAGAAGAATTTGTTCCCCCATGCTTAAAGTGCATTGAACGTGAATCTGCCAATTCTTCACCTGAATGTTCAAATGCTTCAACTGTTACA
Source organism: Triticum dicoccoides (assembly GCF_002162155.2). Taxonomy (NCBI): domain Eukaryota; kingdom Viridiplantae; phylum Streptophyta; class Magnoliopsida; order Poales; family Poaceae; genus Triticum; species Triticum dicoccoides. The sequence continues at coordinate 684,314,710 of NC_041383.1, read as the reverse complement.
AATTCTTCACCTGCCTCTGCTATCACTAATTCCTCATCCGAGGACATTGCTAGTACTACTAATGATGCAGGGCTGAAGGAATTGTACACGACAGGCATGTACAAAAGCCTCAAAGGGCATCAGATTCTTTGTGATGTGCTCAAAAAGCAGATCCTCAACAGAAACCCTAGGAAAGAGGGTATTGCCTTTGAGAGGAAACTCAATGCTGATGGAACATATTGGAAGCCTGAGCAGTACCCCAAAACCTCATGGGTTGCTGCAAAGGGACCTCCAGTTGATCCATCCAACTTATCTGGCTTTACATGTGAATCTCCTCATTCTTCTGATGAGTCATTTGACTCCAACTATAACTGTTCAAAAATCAGAATGGTGAAGTATTTGCTAGATATGTTGGGACTAACTGCAGGAATGGTTCCCCTATGAAGAAAATCTAGGTTCCCAAGAGTTATGTTGAAAGTCTTCAGGTAAATGTCCTCATGACACCACCTGTGAAGAATAGGAACCCCAGATCAAACTCTTCATATGGACCTAACTCTTCATATGGATCCAAGTCCTCACACAGACCAAATTCCTCACGTGGATCAAATTCCTCAAATGGATCAAAGTCCTCATATGACTATCATCGTGCTAACAACTCTGTTTCGCAGGGTAGAGCTAAGGGCTATGAATATGCGCATTATTCTTCAAATCATTATGTTCATAAGTCCTCGAAGAATTTCTCTGTTTATTCATATGCTTACCCTAACCCCTCTTATGTGAAACGAAATGGATTGGCCTCTATGCCACCTTTCTCATATGGTGCTCGCAGAGTGATGAACTCTTTGCCACCCCTTCAGATGTGGGTGGTGAAGAAAAAGAACTAATTTCATCGGCAGGGTCAGGTCTCCAGACGTGCTTTAACGTCTGATGAATTTGCTGGGGGGCTGACAAAAATGCCTGAAAGGACGCAGGCGAATCATGATGAAATGAACTTTCATTTCACACGTCCTCATACTGCTATATCTGTTTTACTGCTTGATGAAATTCATCTGATGAACTTGATATCATATTCTTCACTGATGAAGTATATGAGATCGTAAGTTGCACTAATTCATCTGCAGGATGATCAACCAAAAGCCAGTGAGTGGGTTCTCGATAGTGGATGTACAAATCACATGACGGGTGACAAGAATCTAATGATGAATGCTCATTTATCACCGTCACATCTGAAGTATATCATCTTTGCTGACAAAGGCAAAAGTCAGGTATTGGGTCTAGGTAAGGTTGCGATCTCAAAGGATCGACACATGGACAAAGTCATGCTTGTCGAGTCCTTAGGATACAACTCATGTCTGTCTCAATGCTTTGTGATCTTGATATGGTTGTTGTCTTTGGCAAGTATTGTTGTGTTGTGATCATGGAAGCTGACCATTCCAAAGTCTTCGAAGGCTTTAGGAGAGGAGATCTGTATATTGTTGATTTCTCTACAGGACCACAACCAGCTGTGTGCTTACTTGCAAAAGCTTCAGAAGGCTGGCTATGGCATCGTCGACTTGGTCATGCTGGCATGAGGAATCTGAACATGCTTGCGAAGAAGAAGCATGTCATTGGCATTGAGAATGTCAAATTCCTCAAGGATCACTTATGCGGAGCTTGTGAAGCTGGAAAGATGACAAAGGCCAAGCATCCAGCGAAGACTATTATGACCACTACTCGTCCATTTGAATTGCTTCACATGAATCTCTTTGGACCTAATCATTATTCTGCTGTTTCAAATGATGCATCTCTATATGGCTTTGTTATTGTTGATGACTATTCTCGTTACACATGGGTACACATTGTCACTTACAAACATGAAGTGCAGGAAATCTTCAAACGATTTTCCTCAAGGGCGTCAACCAACTTTGGTGTGAAGATCAAGCACATCAGAACTGACAATGGGACCGAGTTCAAGAATTCCGGTCTTGATGGCTATCTTGATGAACTTGGTATTACTCATGAGTTATCTGCTCCTTATAGTCCTCAGCAGAATGGCGTCGTGGAGCGCAAGAACAGAACCCTCGCTGAAATGGCTCACACTATGCTTGATGAATACAAGACGCCTCATCGTTTCTGGATTGAGGCAATTGATACTGCGTGCCACATCATCAATCGGGTATATCTTCACAAATTCTTCAAGAAAACTGCCTATGAACTCCTCACTAACAAGAAACCCAATGTTAGTTATTTCAAAGTCTTCGGTGCTAAATGTTGGATTAGAGATCCTCATCACAATGCTAAATTTGTACCGAAAGCACATGAAGGTTTTATGCTTGGTTACGGAAAGGACTCGCACACCTACAGAGTCTTCAACAACGTTCTTCACAAGGTTGTTGAAACTGTAGATGTGCGGTTCCATGAAACTAATGGCTTGCAAAGAGAGCACCTACCTTCTGTGATAGATGAATCAACACCTGAGGATTCTATCAAGTTCAAGGCTACTGAGGATGTTATTCCTACCGAAGAATCTACTAAAGAATTCATTCCAGAATGTGAAGAAAATCGAGCTGGTGCACCTGATGAAAATGCTGAAGAAAATGCTGATCAAATTCCTCAATGACAACCAACTCATCCTCGCATTGCAAAAGAAGTGCAAGTGGAAAAGATCATCGATGACATTCGAGCACCAGGTCCTCTCACACGCTCAAAAGCTTCACATTTATCTAACTTTTGTGGGCACTATGCTTTTGTCTCTATCACAGAGCCCACTAAGGTAGATGAACCATTTCTGGAGCCTGAGTGGATTCAGGCCATGCAAGAAGAATTACATCAGTTCGAGCTCAACAATGTCTGGGAACTGGTCAAACGTTCAGATCCTTGCAAGCATAATATCATCGGCACAAAGTGGATCTACCGCAACAAGCAAGATGAAAATGGCCTTGTGGTGAGGAATAAGGCACGACTTGTAGCTCAAGGCTACACACAGGTTGAAGGAATTGATTTCGATGAAACTTTTGCACCTGTTGCTAGACTTGAGGATATTCGCATATTACTTGCTTATGCTAACCATCATAATATCACTTTATATCAAATGGATGTGAAAAGTGCATTCCTCAATGGTAAGCTTGAGGAAGAAGTATATGTTGCTCAACCCCCAGGTTTTGAAGATCCAAAGAATCCTGACAAAGTCTTCAGACTCAAAAAGGCCCTCTATGGCCTCAAGCAGGCCCCTCGGGCGTGGTATGATACTTTGAAGGAACTCTTCGTGAAGAATGGCTTCACACCCGGTTCACTCGACCCTACTCTCTTTACTCAATCTTACGATGGTGAACTGTTCGTGTGCCAAATATACGTTGATGATATTATCTTTGGCTGTACTGACCAACGTTATAGTGATGAATTTGCCTATATGATGAGTGAAGAATATCAAATGTCTATGATGGGAGAGTTGAAATTCTTCTTAGGTCTTCAAATTCATCAACAGCACAATGGCATATTCATATCTCAGGAGAAATACCTCAAGGATGTTCTGAGGAAATTCGGCATGCAAGATTACAAAGGCGTCAAAATTCCTATGCCCACAAATGGCCATCTATGCACTGATGAAAATGGTATTGACTACGATCACAAGGTATACCGCTCCATGATTGGCTCTTTATTGTACTTATGTGCATCTAGGCCAGATATAATGCTTAGTGTTTGCATGTGTGCCCGATTTCAAGCTACACCGAAGGAATCACACCATAAGGCTGTGAAGCATATTCTTCGATATCTAGCTCACACACCAACACTAGGATTATGGTACCCCAAAGGCTCTACTTTTGATCTCATTGGATATTCTGACTGACTATGCTGATGATCGTGTGGACCGCAAGTCAACATCTGGTACTTGTCATTTCCTCGGACGATCTTTAGTCTGTTGGTCCTCAAAGAAACAGAACTGCGTATCACTGTCTACTGCTGAAGCTAAATACATTGCTGCTGGTTCTTACTGTGCTCAACTGCTATGGATGAAGCAAACCCTCAAGGACTATGGCGTCAACATGAAGAATGTGCCTCTCCTCTGTGACAATGAGAGTGCCATCAAGATTGCTCACAACCCAGTTCAGCACTCGAAGACAAAGCACATTCAGATTCGTCATCATTTTCTTCGTGATCATGTGTTGAAGGGCGACATCTCCATCGAGCACGTGAAGACTGAAGAATAGCTGGCTGATATCTTCACAAAGCCCTTGGATGATAAGAGATTTAGCAAGTTGCGGTGTGAGCTAAATATCTTAGAATCTTCGAATGTTCTTTGAAAAGGACACACATCCTGACACTTATGCAAAATTGATGACTTAGATGTGCAACACATGAAGAAACGTTTTTCTTCAATCAATGAAGAATAACACTCTAAGTGTGAAGAAATTAATGAAGAATTTGATTCTCAGAACCCTACGACAATTGTACGCGGTGTGTGAAATCATCATTCTTATACGGTGGGTCACGCCACCACCAAAGTTGAAAATCTTCATTTTTGAAATTCCTTAGTTTTTGAAATTCTTTAGTTTTTCAAATTCTTCAACTTTGCAAAATCTTCACTGGTTCCGATGTTTTTCTTCATTGGCTATATATATATATGAGTTTATGTCCTCTACGGCATTCACTTATGGCTATTTCTTCAAGTTGTTTTTTCTGCTAAGTGAATGTGATCGGACCCTTCCCCCTCTATGCTATACTCAACCCAATCTATTCACAAATTCTTCATGTGCGTTCTATTTGAAACTCGTTCAAAATCTTCACTGTGTCCTTGACAGCTGAAGAATTTGCGAACGGAACTTTAAAACTAATCTTATCCAAATTTTCGGTTTTACCGCTCAAACCGTCACGTATCCCACGATAGACTTATCTATTCACCCACGATCTAACACAATCTCCACTTTTCAGTACGTCGGTGACACATGTCATGCGGATGAGAAGGGTCAGGGGCATGTTCGTCCTAAATCTTCGGGCGAACAGTTTTTAACTGCGACTATAAATACCCCCTCACGCCTTCCTCACTTCCTTTACTCCGCTCGACCTCTCTCTCTCGCTCGAGCTTCTCAAACCCTAGCGCCGCCGCTACTCCATCATCACCGGTGAGGAAGAGCTTCACTGCCTCGACCTCGTCGTCGTCGTACTCGCGCCGACCGCGGAAATCTTCACTCCGCCGCCGCCGTAGCTGTCTTCCTCCACCGAGTTAGGGCGTGGAAGATCTACACCGACGAACCTCACTGTTCTACTTCTCAGTTCGTCGTGTCCTTCATCCAGGGTAATTAAAAGTTACTTTACTGCCCTCTTTTGATTCGAAATTTCACAACAAAATCTTCAAAGCTATTTTATTCTTCAAATCCTCACACACAAAACACCTCACTAGTCATCTGTTCTTGATTCATTTCTCTAAGCATCATTTTTCTTCAAGATTCCTCAATTGTGTGGATCCTCGATCTATACAACTCTGGAACCTAAGACAAAGAACGCTTAGTGAAATTCTTCAAGACTCATCTGGTAAAATTCCTCAAACTTGTTCTTTTTGAAAAACCTTCTGAGAACGCATATGACCTCTCCAAATTCCTCGCAAGTATACTCTGTTCACAGGTACTCATGTCCGCTACTGAATCACTAGGTTCTCATCAAATTAACTCATTTGCAGCGTTCCTCGAAGAAAAGTTGCACACTTCTTCAGAGAATTCGATTGTTCAAATTCCTCATCTGAAGAATATGGCTGACGGTAAGAAGCCGCAGAAAGGAGGAAAGAAGCCAGAGGTCATGACTGCTTTCGAAATCCCTGAGGACCTCTATGCTGACTATTGCACACCAGATGAGGCCAAGTTCGGAAAAGAAAGCAAAACTCAGCACAAGGTGCGCATACAGAGGGTTGAAAGGAGATGGGCAAGAGAATGGAGGGAGTACAGATATGTAACTCCAAAGTATATGAATAAATTCGCACTAAATCCTCCATGCCTAAGAGCTCCATTGGCACCTGGCCAAGAAGCTAACCCCACCAGAATCAAGCGTGGTGAGGATTTTCCTGAAGAATGGGCCAAACGCAAACCCAAGTTGGCGAGACAAGCCAAAGAAGCAGTGAGGAAATTCAATGAAGACTCTGCTGCTGCTGCTGCCACTGAGGCCTCTGTCAAGCCTAGAAAATCTATGGCAAAGAAGCCCGCTCACAAGCCAAGTGCTTCACCAACTATGCCCTCACGGCCATGTTCCTCAGCAATGCCCTCACGGCCAGATTCTTCAAAGCCCTCATGGCCAGAATCTTCAAAGCCCTCACGGCCAGTTCCTCATGCTGCTCCTGCTCCTCCAAAGTCCTCAGCTCCTTCCCCAAAGTCCTCAGTTGCTCCGGCAAAGTCCTCAACACCTGTACATCTGGCCACGTGCCAAAGGACTACATGCATCTCTATTGCCTCTGGTGCTTCAGCGAGTTCCTCAGCTGCACCAAAATCTTCATCAGGCCCCACTCTGCTGACGACAAAGGCAACGGCTGGTCGAGGTCCTCGTCCAAGTCCGAAGAAGAAACAGGTTGCCTTCCAAGTGCCATCTGACGATGAAGCTGATGATGATGAACTTGCAGAAATCATCAGAGACCGACAAGAAAGGGTCGCTAGAGCCAAAGGCACAAATGTGCCACTGCTTTTGGATCCAAGGGCGATCCTTGATTACATTGATCTCTGGCACAAGGATCCAAATACTCCTATGCCTGATTTCAATTTGACTCCTGGCCAAAGTCACATGCTGACCCATTTCATCACGGAAGAGAAATGGAAATTTGAGAAGGCCAGGCAGATCAAGAAGGCTCAGTTCAGAAAGGAGAAGTTCCTGAAGAAAAATGTTGTCAATATGACACCTGATGAACTCCTCAAGATCCAAGCTGAAATCAAAGCCCTCAGCAATGATTTCAATGCTTACTATGCTGATTGGCAAGGAGCCAAAGTCAGGTTTGTGAAACTGACTGAGAAATTCATAAATGTTGCAGCCCCAACGCAACAAGAAATTCCTCAAGCTGAAGCTTCTGCTCAGCAAACTGAAGAACATGCCGGCACCGCTGATGACATTCAGGCTGCTGAAGAAAATGCTAGTTCCAGGGCTGATGACTCCATTCCAGCCACTGAAGAAATTGCCAGGACCATCCACTAGTGGTGCGCCTGAAGAAACTGAAGAAGTCAAGGCACCTGCATCAGTTGCACGTGAGGAAATTCAACCAGACTCCTCAGCTCCTCCTGCGCCTACACCAACTCCGATTCTTCCATCTGCATTGTATGTGAAGAAGACCAAGGCTGTAGAGCGAGCTGCAATGAAGAAAAGGAAAGCATCAACTGCTTCAGAATCTTCAGCTCCGAAGAAGATGAAGCCTCTGACAAGCTCGATTGAAAATCCAATTGATGTTGTTCCAATTTCCACCATGCCATCAAAGGACCTTGTTCCTTATGGTGAAGAATATGTGATCCCAAGCGGATCTGATGAAGAACTTCAATCTGCTGCTTCGTCAGAGTAGGTTGATGAAGAAATTGAAGTGGATATGATCCCTTCAATGACTGTTGCTTCCTCGCCAATGCCTCAGTTCACAGCTGAAGAGGCTGGCGTTGAATAAAACGAAGATGAAGACGTGGACATTGGCTGCACAACGCCCGTGATGAATGATGACTTTTGGGAAAGTCAGCACCCCAATTCTCCACTCTTCACTCCAATTCAACAAATACCTCAGTCCCCTGCACCAACCGTTCAAATAGGCTCTGAAGAAACTCATCCCACCTCGTCTGTGCATGAAGAAATTCCAGCCGCTAGTGCTGAAGAAACTGATGTTGCTGATCCTTTGAACACGCAGACTGCAACTGAAGAGGAACCAGAAATTCCTCGGCCTGAAGAACCTGAGATTGCGATTCCTGAGGTTGTGATGCAACTCACTGACACACCAGTGACCAAGCCAACGAATCCATTCTCAAAGAAGCAAAAGTTCAAGGTTGAAGATTTCTTCAGCGAGCATGTGTTCTTCACTGACTACAACCCGTATGACTCTGCTCGCATAAGGAAGAGGCGTTTCTGGACTGCTAGTCAAGCAAATTTCTATTCCTCAGTACTGTTCAACAAAGACAAAGTCTTCGATCATGAACATATTCCTCATGTGGACATGGAGTCTCTGTCGTGCTTCGAGCCAGTCCTCAGTGTTCTTCACGATGCTGGATTGCTAAATTTCTGCACTGACATCTGTGATTGGAATGAAGAACTCATTCTTCAATTCTATGCAACGCTGCACATCACAGGAAATTCTAAAGATGTGAATTCATGGGTGCTGAACTAGATGTCTGAAAATACTCACTACAAGGCACCAGCAACTGAATTGCTTCGTGTCTTACCACTCAGTCCTCCCCTTGACGGTGTTTGTTGCGTCTACAGTGAACCTGAGCTTTCAAATCATTACATGCAAGTGCTGATGAAGCCTTTGAAGCCAGGGCAGGTCCCTCAAACCAAATTCCTTGTCAAGGAATTACTATATGTGCCTCGGACTGTCTATCGCATTCTGACGAAGATAATGAGTCCTATCAAAGGCCACGACTCAAATGATGAAGAAGTCGTTGGCATCATGAAGAATATGCTTTTCAATATCATTCATGGCGTTCCCGTCAACTTTCATGATTTCTTTATGAGGACTCTGGCGAATATTGCTATGTCACCATTTGAGCTGAAGCCTTATGCACCATGGATTATGAGATTCATCAGGACAAGGTCTTCACTCAATTACAAGGCTGATACTCTGAACCATGGCAGCTACTTGCCTCCAATTGAAGTCCTCAAACGGACATATTCCTCAGCTGATGACAAAGGCAAGGCAACTGCTGTGATAGAAGAAGGCATTCATCCATTGGATGGTAAATTTTGCAAGGCTGCATCCTACTCCACCAATGATGACTCTGCCACACATGACTCTGCCGCCAAGCAAACTCCTCAAGCCACAGCACCCAGGGTGATGACTGATCGTGAGTTACTCCTCAATCTTCATCAAAAGGTTGATCGCAATCATAAATGGGTCAAGCATCAGTTTGGTTCAATTCTTCACAACATGACATCAACACACAATGCAGTGAAGAAAAACCACTACTACCTCCATGAAACCTTCAACCGTACCTGGGTTGTTCTATCTCATGTCTACAACGCTGCAGATCTGAAGAATATGGGTCTCAAGGAAGAATTTGACTGGTCTGCACCTCCACCAAAGAAATTAAAGAAGGTCAAGGTTCCTTCCTTGGTGGCCAGCTCCTATTCTTCATCGCGCGACACTGATGAAAATGAAGACTTGGACGACACTGCAGTAGACCCTACTACGACAACCGACCCCGACAACGCTGGCACTCCTCCATCAACTTGATATTCTTCAGGGGTGTTAGTCCTCAGTTTCGACCCTTTTGGTCATTCGATGACAAAGGGGGAGAAATTTGAGTTAGTCTTCAAGCGGGTCTATTATATGGGCGTTTTTGATAAGTTACAACTCTCGTTCTTCTGAAACTTTATTGGATCAAGTTGTAAACTTAAACCCGATGGTGCTCTGATAGTTTTGATGCACTGTGCTTTGATACTCTTGATATGTTATTCTGCATGCTTGTTCCTCATTAATATTATTGCACGCATGCTGAATTTCATCAGGCACCATATTTCATCATGCATTTCAAATTTTTCATATTATATGTCAAATGCGTGTATGAATTACAAGATATAGGGGGAGATCTCCGTGATTCAACTCTTCAAGTGTGCATTGCTTCAAAAGCAAATTCCTCACTATGCACATCTTCAGGGGGAGTTCTTCTATAGCTTGCAATCAAATTCCTCAATATCAGTACTTACACTTCATATGTTTATCCCCGTTGAAAACTTAACCTATATTGTCATCAATCAACAAAAAGGGGGAGATTGTAAGTGCATCTAGTGCCCCTTAGTGATTTTGGTGTATTGAAGACTTATAGGTTAAGGGACTAATGCGTTTGTGAGTGTACACAGGTCTATAAGTCTATGAGGAGTTTGATATTTACAGGGAAAGTCGACCCCTAAAAATGAATATCTTCGACTGAAGATTTTGGTATTTCTGAAGAATTTCATGAAGACTTTGAAAGTGAAGAAATTGGTGTTTCCATGAAGACTTGATAATCATGCAAGGAATATGAAGCTTGAAGACTTTCGTTTTCATAGTTTTGTTTTTCTCTTTCTTGAGTCATAGGAAACACCATACTGTTAAAGGGGGTCGAGGAAATACTAAGGAAAAATTTCCAAGTGATGCTCAACTCAAAATCCTACACCTACCAAACCCTTCGAGTGAAGCCTTTGGAAATCTCATACAGTTCAGTCAATTTCTTCAGTGACAAAGACGAAGTTCTTCTGGTCACTAAGGAATTTGTTCTGATTGAGGAGTTAGGAATTCGCCAGTGTGGATTACCTACACAGTGAGGAACATGATATCCCTGAGGAATTTGATAGTCAAATTTTCGACCGTTGCTATGCTATGCGCCAGCTGTCCCAAAATATCTTATCCTCTTAACGGTCATATCATTGAAGGGCATTTATGTCTTATCATGTCGGGCTGCTCCCTAGGCTATAAATAGCCGGCCCCTACAACCACTAGCTGGTTGGCTGCTTCGAGAGAAACTGACACTTGTCATTTGAGAGCAACCCATCCTCCGAGGACTTTGAGCGAAAATAATCGAGTGAGGAAAAACCCAAACCCAAACACTTACAAACCCAAAGTTATTGAGCATCACTGAAGAGATTGATCCTGCAGGGATCCGACGCTTGTTACCTTTGAAGACTGTGCTTCTTCCAGACGGTTAGGCGTCATGGTCTAGAGCATCCAAGAGGAATTATGGATCGCCGAGTGACCAAGTCTGTGAAGGTTTGGAAGTCGCCTGAAGACTTACCACGAGTGATTCGACGAGGTCTCTGTGACCTTAGTTCAAGGATAATACGGTGAGGACTTGGTGTCTTGAGCTGCGTGCTCAGCGACTGGGTGTCTGGGACTATGTGTCCTCGAGTTTAAATACTCAGCCGCTCCAACCAGACGTACAACTGAGACAGCAGTTGGAACTGGTCTACCAAATCATTGTCTTCACCAACCTAACTGGTTCTATCTCCTCAACCCTTTCATTTCCTCATTACTGTGTTGAGTGATTGTTCATATCTGTGTTTGAAGACTTTGACTGAAGACTTTCTCAATTTCCTCAGTTCAATTTCTTCAGTCGGTTTGTCTTCATCTTGTGTTATCCTATGATTACGCTTTCTGTACTCTATGCTTGTCTTCATTTCATCATGATGACTATGTCTGTATCCTGTTATGCTCACTTCCGAGTACTTATTCCGCTGCAAGTAGTTCTTCGCTAAGGAATTTCCTCACCGGCAAATTCCTCAGTAAAGAATTCATAAAAATCGCCTATTCACCCCCCTCTAGTCGATATAACGCACTTTCACTAGAGATCAAGATTCGTATGGTAGGAATGGAATATCTTGGTCTCAACACATGAGTAGGTGGTTCTCTCTCAGAAAATGTAAGTTGGAAGTGTAGGTTTGTTCTGATGGCTCTCTCCACGAATGAAGAGGAGGTGGAGGGGTATATATAGCCTCCACACAAAATCTAACTGTTACACACAACTTGCCAATCTCGGTGGGACCGAATTGAGAAACTCGGCCAGACTGATTCAGCAAATCTAGTGACCGTTAGGAATTTCGGTGGGACCGACATGCATCTCGGTAGGACCGATATGGTTAGGGTTAGGGCATAACGTAATCTCGGTGAGACCGATTACACAAACTCGGTGAGACCAATTTTGGTAATAAGCTAACCAGAGAGTTGGTCAGGTAAACTCGGTGGGACAGGTTCACTCATTTTAGTGAGACCGAAATGTTACGAAAGGGAAACGGAGAGTTTACATTGCAATCTCGGTGGGACCGGTCGCTCATCTCGGTAGTATCGAAATGTTATGAAGAGAAATAGAGAGATTACAATCCCATCTCGGTGAGACCGAGATCCCTATCGGTGAGACCGATTTGCCTAGGGTTTGTGGCAGTGGCTATGACATCTGAACTCGGTGGCGCCGGATAGAAAGAATCAGTGGGGCCGAGTTTGACTTTTGGTTTAGGTCATATGTGGATGTGAGAAAGTAGTTGAGGGTTTTGGAGCATATCACTAAGCACTTTGAAGCAAGAACCTCATTAAGCAACACCTCATCCCTACTTGATAGTATTGGCTTTTCCTATAGACTCAATGTGATCTTGGATCTCTAAAATATAAAATGTAGAGTCTTGAGCTTTGAGCTTGAGCCAATCCTTTTATCCTTAGCATTTTGTGGGGTCCACTTTTCTCATCCATGCCATGCCATTCATTGAGCTTCTCCTGAAATATTATCTTGAAATAGTGTTAGCTCAATGAGCTATATGTTGTTAGGAATTACCAAAACCACCTAGGGATAGTTGCACTTTCAATCTCCCCCTTTTTGGTAATTGATGCCAAAATATAGATCAAAGCTTCGACAAATGATAATAAGATTGAAAAACATTGTCGCTTTGAGAAGTATGTGAAATGAGAGAGCTCCCCCTAAATTTGTGCATAGTTTAAGATTTTCTTTGGACTGCAAATGCACAAAGAGTTAGGATCATCAGTTACTCTCCCATGTCACATACATCTTGGTGGAGCGCTCAAAATGATAATAATTAAAATACATGCACTCATCACCAAGCAAAGTGAATGATCATATAGAGATAAAAGGATAAAGTCATCCAACAAGCATTAATGTAGCATATGATCGAACACATGATCATCCAAGTATCACACGGGCATAAAGTATATCAAACAAGCAAACAAAGTTCAACCACCAAAACAAGAGAGAACAAAAGCAAACACTCTCTCTCGAAGCCTATGATCTATACAATTTTCTCCCCCTTTGGCAACAAGTTACCAAAAAGTTCATAGAAAATGCCTAGTACTAAATCGACTCTCAGGCTTGGTCTTGATGTGGTGGTGTAGAAATGACTCCAAGGACGAAGGCATCAGGTGATGAAGTTGGAGCTGGTGGAGTAGGTGTTGGAGCTGGTGGCACTGAAGCTGTAGCCGGTGCAGATGAAGTTGCTCTTGTGTCTGTCACTGGCATTGCAGCTGATCTCTGAGCTCTGGGCACTCTGGCAAACGCATTTTTGGTTGTCTTGCCCTTCCTCTCCTGCATGTCATCTTGGAGTTGCTCAACAACGGAATGGATCTCAGTAACCTTCACATCCAAGTCATAGAACTTCTGCTCCATGATCCTCTCCAGGCTCTCCTCGTTTTGAGTTAGGGTGGCCAACCCCTTCCCAATCCTTAGAGTGGATGCAATCAAGTAGCCAAGCTGATCTTGCTTGCTCTTCAGGAAGTACTCAGATGCCTCATCAATGGTTGGCATCTTGGCAGCCTTTTCAGTCCTTGCCTTCTCCTTCTTTGCTTGTGCTTGCACATAAGATGGTTCATCTTCATCCATAACCACTTGGTTTTCCTCAAAATCTGGATAGGTAGGCATGTGTTCCTTGTCCAACAAGTATGTGCCAGTGCCCATCTTGGAGTTAATTAGCTCCTAGATCTGTGGGGCATACCCACAACTTCTCTTCTGGTCAGCAGCTGTCCTCTTGATAGTTTCCACTATGAGGCTCATGACCTTGAACTTTTGAGGCACATCAAATAAGTGAAGCAGATTGATAGCATGGCCTCTGATCATATTGTTATCACCTGACTTAGGCAAAAGAGTGTGCCTGAGGATCCAGCTGATGGTTGGCAATCCTGACAGAAGGTAATGTACTGATCCAAACTTGTGTGTTTCAACAGCATCATCTGGGATCTCCTTGTACATATGTGCCATAGAGTTGTGATCCATCTTCTTCTTGGCATAGACATCCGAGTCATCCTCTTTACCCTTAGGTGCATTGATTAGATTAGCCCAATCTTCAATAGTTGATTGGCACCTAGTACCTTCAGACATCCATACTATCCTCCCATCTGGATAGAAGTGTGCTGTGGAGTAGAACTGCATTATAAGCTCACCGTTCCACTTTGTGAGCTTCTGCCCAACAAAGTCATCCATTCCACAACCCTTGAAACTTTCATACACACTAGGATAGTGTTCTTCATTCTCCTTGATATATTTCCAGTCCATCCATCTCATATCACAGACAATTGGCTTCTTGTAAAGCAACACTGTCTCATAGAAATCATGTTGTTCCTTTGTATGGAACCTGTAGTCCATAGTAGTTCTCCTCCTGACTGCATAGGGATCAGTCAACCTCCACTGTCTGAGTCATGCGTCCTTTCTTAGCTTCATGTTCTCGGCTATAGGATGAGCATCACTGTGATCTGGAATTTTAGGCTTCAACTTTCTCAAGACATGTTCTTCATCATCTTCTTCTTCAGCAACAACTTCAGGCACTAGGGCCTTATTCTTCTCAGCAGCTGGAATGTTCCTAGTATTCCTCTTAGGTGCAATCTTGGGCTTGGAAGCAGCCTTGGGTGCTTCTTTGGGTTTTGATGAAGCAGCCTCTGACCTGATGGCATCACCCATAAGCTTCTGAGCTTTAGGTGCTGGTGCAGCAACCTCTTCTTCTTCATATTCCATCATGGAAGGCTTTCCAACAACCCTGGCCATGGTCTTCTTGACCCTTTCCTTCCTCTTTTTCTCAGTCACTTCTGGCTCTTTGGGTTCTGATTTCTCAGTTTCTTTTGTTGATCCTCTGACCTTCAGCATAGGAGTCCTCTTGGCTGGAACTTTCCTGTTCAAACCAGGCTTGGCGGCTGCAGCTGTGCCATATTCCTTCTTGAGCACCTTTCTGGATGTGGCTTCATCCTCTTCATCCTCAGAATATGAGGTTTTCTTCTTTCTGGCCCTAGTGGCAGCTTTGGGTAAGTTTCTTGGAGTGCTCCTGCTTCCCTCATCTGAGGAACTGGAGGGACTAGTGCCCTCACTTATGTGAACCTGCTCCTCTTCTCTGTTCTGGATATCACTCTGATCAGACATGTTGTAAACACTTATAGCAGACCCTATGAATAGATATAGATGAGATAGAGGGGATAAGCATCACAAAATACAGAGGTTTTTGCAAAATAATGAGTTAAAAACTTAGTCTTAGTTTTCCACAGGAAGCATTTCGGATCTACCGATTTGTAAAGTCGGTGATACCGAAGCAGCTTTAGGAACCTAAACTAGTGAACTCGGTTAGACCGAGTCACAGTTCGGTGGCACCGAGACTGCTAGGGTTTCACAAAGTCCCGATCTCGGTCACGCCGATTTGCAATTCTTGGTCAGACCGAGAATCACATGTGTTATGGCCTTGGCCAAATCGGTGGAACCGATTTCTACAACTCGGTGGGTCCGAGATGGTTTTGGCGGAAACCTAACCCTAAATTTTCAATCCAAACCTAATCTACGGAGCGTTTTTACTGGATAAGATGATCTCAATTGTGGCAAGATACATGGCGAAAACAATGTGCTAGGAATCAGAGTGAGATTAGCACAAGGATCAATTCCATACCCTAGTTCGGCGATGGACTTGCTACGACGGCAACGGCAGAGATGATTCCCGTTGACGGCGGCGGAGACCAGCGGCTAGAGGGAGCTAGCAACGAGGAGGACGATCCAGAGACCCAGGAGGCAGAGCGGGCTGAGCGCGGGCGAAACAGTTCGGAGAAATTTCCAAAAAAAATTGCCCGTGGATATATATAGCCCGACCCTGTCGGTGTGACCGAATGGAACAACTCGGTTGCACCAAGACACATTACTGCAAGCAGTTACTACAACTCGATGTGACCGAAATGTTCAAATCGGTTGCACCGAGATTGAAAACCTAGATCGACTTAGTGATCTCGGTATGACCAAAATGGACGAATTGGTCAAACCGAAACACACAAAGAAGTTTTGGAAGTTTAAGTCCATGACGAATCGGGGACTCCGAGTGCTCCTCACACAGAGTGGTTCGAATCTGACTTGATCAAACTTTGTGATGTAGCATGAATAGAGTTTGAGACAAGAAAAGGATAGATAGCTAGAGAGGGTTCTTAGGCATTCTTGTTCATCCACTTGGCCAAAGAAAAAGAAATCAAACAAGCAAAACTACAAGTGAATGTCCTCGAATGAGTAAAATATGCAAACCACATGCTCACATAATAAAATGACAAATGAAATATGTGGCAAAGCATGCACAACCAATTCTAGCATCTACCAAGCAATTGGCGATGACTAGGTCATCTATATATGAGTATATTGACTTAGGAGTCAAATGAGAACATTTGATCATAGGTCATACTCATCGTTTAAGCTTAAGTGGGGTTGCCACTTTTACATAATGCATTGATGTGTTCACACCATTAGAGTTACTTTAACTCAATTCTTGGAGTAAACCTCCCCCTAGATGTGAGATCCCCCCTTAGAGGGATGAACTAACCTTGGGTTTTGTCGATGATGACTTCATGTAGGTGTTGAAGATGTGGATGCCCAATGTTGATGTAGACCTTTTGGAGTAATCCTTTGGAGTGAGTTGCACTTTCAATACCTACACGGGTTAGTCCCACAAGGAACAAACAAGGATATCCATAGACATAGAGTGATGCACACACAAAATGATGTCTATGAGAGCATTAGGTTACCTTGTCCCTTGTCTTACCAACAAGAGGGTTTGTGACTCCATGAACTAGTGCAAGATGTGGAAGTTGATCGCACTTTTCCTTGCCAAAAAGATATGAGTGAAGTATGTTGGCGGAGTCACCCTCAAGAACTCTCTAGTTCTTCTTCTTCGGGATCCACACCATATTGATGGGAATCCTTGGGGTTGCAGTCATACTTGATGAAGTAGAACTTGACGTAGTCTTGGGAACCCACTTGACCAAGGCCTTGGGAGCTTCTTAAAATGCATCAATCTCCTCTTGATGCTCATCCTTGCCTTTTTGCTTGTGGTCTTGTGGTGGAAGATCATCTTGAGCTTGTGTCCCTTTGAAGGAAGTAGGATCATACTTCTCTTTTTGAGGAACAAACTTCGTCTTGGGGTATTGATCTTCTTCCCACTCAACTCCATTGGCATTGAACTTTCATTCAAAACCAACACCTTGGTTCTTCCGGTGCCTTCCTTGCTTGCGTACAATTTCCTCGAATTGCTTACTCCCGGCAAGGCTCTTGTAAACACCTTTCTCTATAATTCCCTTCAATAAGCTATTTTCTTGCTCAAGTGTAACTTGGCTAAGAGAATCATTAGTGGAATCAAGAGAACTACTAGAAACAACAACATTGGATTTAGCATGATTATTGTTACTACTAGAGGAAGAATCCTTCTTGTTCTTGTTACTAGACTTGACTTGAGGCATGTAAGTAGATAAGAGTAAATGCTTGACAATGTAAGAAGAACTTTTCTTGCAAAGATCATCATTGATTGCCTTTAAGAACTCATGCTCTTGCTCAAGGTTGAGCTTTTCAAAGCGTAACTTCTCATGAGTCCTTAAAAGTTCTCGATGATCCCCTAAGATAGTTTCATGAGCTAACTTAAGAGTGTTTAGTTCTTTAGTTAGGATCTCAATCTTCTCCTTATCATCGTCATTCGTTTTATCTTGATTAGCATGATTAATTGATGTTTCATCATAGTATTCATCACTAGAGTTGTCAATAAGTAAATCATCATCACCTAGCAAGTCATCTTCATCACTATTGAAATCAACATACTTGGGGTGTGTTACCTTTGGGCCTTTAGCCATGAATCATCTTCCAAGTCCCTCATTTGGTGAATCAAATATGTCGTAGGAGTTGGTTGACACAAGTGCTAGACCGGCAACACCTTCATCTTGAGTATGTTCGGAGTCGGAGTGATAGCTTCTCTCGGAGTGATGTTCGGAGTTGGAACCGGATACCCATTCACCAACATGAGCTTGATGTCTTTGTTTTGTGTAGCTCCTTGATGACTTGTCCTTCCTTTCCGAATCCTTGCTTCTCCGGGATGTTCTCCGTTCATAACGATCATCTCTACTCCTTCTCTCTCTTGATGGTGATTCTTCTCTTCTACTTCTCCTTTTAGGTGATTCTTCTATTCTTTTGTAGGGAGCCGTACACTCATTAGAGTAGTGTCCAGGTCTTCCACAATTGTAGCAATTGCGCTCTCGACTGGAAGATCTTTTGTCATTGTAGGACCTTGACTTGGAACTTCTTTCCTTGCTCCTATTCTTGTAGAACTTGTTGAAATTCTTCACCATTAGGCTCAATTCTTCATTGAAGGTTTGTTTCTCACTTGATGATGTGGGGGCTTCACATGAGGCTTTGTAAGCACCACTAGACTTGTTGTGGAGCTCCTCCTTATCCTTGAGTGACATCTCATGAGCAACAATTCTTCCAATGACCTCCGTTGGCTTGAGATGCTTGTAATTGGGCATCATTTGGATCAATGTGCACACGGTATCATATTTTCCATCCAAGTCTCTTAGGATCTTATTGATGATGAATTTGTAGGTCATTTCTTCACTTCCTAAGACGACAATCTCAATTGTATTGAGAGCAAGCCTAGAGTACATTTCAGCGACGCCTTCACCATCCTTCATTTTGAACTTGTCAAGTTGACTTTGAAGCACATCCAACTTGGATTCCTTGACGGAGTCGGTACCTTCGTGCATATCAATCAAAGTATCCCAAATTTCCTTTGCATTCTCAAGACAGCTGATTTTGTTGAATTCTTCGGGGCACAATCTGTTGAAGAGGATATCACAAGCTTGAGCATTGTATTGCAGCATCTTCAACTCTTTCGCGCTAGCTTCACGGTTTGGTTCTCCCCCATCAAAGAATTCACCTTGCAAGCCAATACACACAATAGCCCAAACGGCGGGGTTATGTCCAAGAATATGCATTTTCATCTTATGCTTCCAACTAGCAAAATTAGTACAATCAAAGTAAGGAGCTCTATGGTGGTAGTTTCCCTCGCTAGACGCCATACTCTCCTAGGTTGTGAAACCAAGGCTATGACCACCAAAAGCTATGGAAATCAAAGCAAATGGAGACCAAAGCTCTGATACCACTTGTAGGATCGGAAGTATGTCTAGGGGGGGGGTGATTAGACTACTTGACCAAATAAAAATCTATCATTTTCCCAATTTTAGTTCTTGGCAGATTTTAGCTAACTTAGCACAAGTCAAGCAATTGTAACACAATTCAAGCAAGCATGCAAAGAGTACATGAGCAGCGGAAAATAAAGCATGCAACTTGCAAGAATGTAAGGGGAAGGGTTTGGAGAATTCAAACGCAATTGGAGACACGGATGTTTTTATCGTGGTTCCGATAGGTGGTGCTATCGTACATCCACGTTGATGGAGACTTTAACCCACAAAGGGTAACACCTGCGCGAGTCCACGGAGGGCTCCACCCAAGAAGGGTCCATGAAGAAGCAACCTTGTCTATCCCACCATGGTCGTGGCCCACGAAGGACTTGCCTCACTAGCGGTAGATCTTCACGAAGTAGGCGATCTCCTTGCCCTTACAAACTCCTTGGTTCAACTCCACAATCTTGTCGGAGGCTCCCAAGTGACACCTAGCCAATCTAGGAGACACCACTCTCCAAGAAGTAACAAATGGTGTGTTGATGATGAACTCCTTGCTCTTGTGCTTCAAATGATAGTCTCCCCAACACTCAACTCTCTCTCACAGGATTTGGATTTGGTGGAAAGAAGATTTGAGTGGAAAGCAACTTGGGGAAGGCTAGAGATCAAGATTCATATGGTAGGAATGGAATATCTTGGTCTCAACACATGAGTAGGTGGTTCTCTCTCAGAAAATGTAAGTTGGAAGTGTAGGTTTGTTCTGATGGCTCTCTCCACGAATGAAGAGGAGGTGGAGGGGTATATATAGCCTCCACACAAAATCTAACCATTAGACACAACTTGCCAATCTCGGTGGGACCGAATTGAGAAACTCGGTCGGACCGATTCAGCAAATCTAGTGACCGTTAGGAATTTCAGTGGGACCGACATGCATCTCGGTAGGACCCATATGGTTAGGGTTAGGGCATAACGTAATCTAGGTGAGACCGATTACGCAAACTCGGTGAGACCGATTTTGGTAATAAGCTAACCAGAGAGTTGGTCAGGTAAACTCGGTGGGACCGGTTCGCTCATTTTGGTGAGACCTTAATGTTACGAAAGGGAAACGGAGAGTTTACATTGCAATCTCGGTGGGACCGATCGCTCATCTCGGTAGTACCAAAACGTTACGAAGGGAAACAGAGAGATTACAATCCCATCTCGGTGAGACCGAGATCACTATCT
This sequence comes from Triticum dicoccoides, assembly GCF_002162155.2. Lineage (NCBI taxonomy): Eukaryota > Viridiplantae > Streptophyta > Magnoliopsida > Poales > Poaceae > Triticum > Triticum dicoccoides. The sequence goes on along the minus strand of NC_041383.1, from coordinate 684,294,450 downwards.
GTGAGACCGATTTGCCTAGGGTTTGTGGCAGTGGCTATGACATCTGAACTCGGTGGCGCCGGATAGAAATAATCGGTGGGGCAGAGTTTGACTTTTGGTTTAGGTCATATGTGGATGTGAGAAATTAGTTGAGGGTTTTGGAGCATATCACTAAGCACTTTGAAGCAAGAACCTCATTAAGCAACACCTCATCCCTCGATGATAGTATTGGCTTTTCCTATAGACTCAATGTGATCTTGGATCACTAAAATATAAAATGTAGAGTCTTGAGCTTTGAGCTTGAGCCAATCCTTTTATCCTTAGCATTTTGAGGGGTCCACTTTTCTCATCCATGCCATGCCATTCATTGAGCTTCTCCTAAAATATTTATCTTGAAATAGTGTTAGCTCAATGAGCTATATGTTGTTAGGAATTACCAAAACCACCTAGGGATAGTTGCACTTTCAACATCTTCCCCTCATCGTGCACAGTCAGGGAACAAACCGCCTTTGAACACGCAGCCGCTGAGCCGGAGGTCTGTCATCTATGCGTTCTTTCATTCATTTTGTTTTTCCAGTGACGTGCTGCTTCACATTTGAAATGTTTCTTCATGTCTGACATATTGATTCACATTGATAAAACTGACGCCAGCCAAAGCAAGCTTGTTACTAGAGTTCTAAATAAATCTGCCATCGGTAATTTGAGTGCAGACATTCACCAGTTAAGCTGAATTACCAATGTGATTTGCATTGCTTGTGTTTATGGCTCGCCAATGATCATATTATACTGATTTCGCTGATTTTGTACTCACATCAAGCAGATGAAAAATAGTCATTCGCGGTGCTTCTCCGTCACGATTAGGGAATTGTTCCCAGATTTTGGTGCAATGTAGCTATCCTGGACATGCCTCTTTTCCATTCATCCGTCGGTGGAGATGTGAAGTGGTGAAGCACATGGGAAGCTCCCTGGTTGGAACTATCTACATCTCAGGTGCCAGGCAAAAGATGGACAGAGCGGCGCATGCTGCGGCAGAGCAAGCAGTTAGGGATCCACAACGAGTCTTCGAGTTACACATGACAGCCCTGTCTAATCATTCATTTTTTGGCTTCTCTAATTTTTCTATTGGAAGGGGATCATTGTGACGATAGATTGAACAACCATTATGTTTGCCGTTTTTCAGCTGGCACAGAGGGGATCAAGCATTTCTTTGTTGTCTTGTGCATTCATCCTTCAGGAAGGAACAACAATTGATCTTGTGCAGTTCAAGACTCGCCTCAAGCGTCGCTGTAACAGTTCCTAGGTACTTGGTGGTTGGCCCAACTATGTTGCAATGCAACTTAGCATATAGCTTCCTGGACACCCATAGACTTAGTTGTTAAGGCTGTTATTACTGTAATCAGGCACTACGTACGACCATATGGGAATGCTTTCTTATCTTCTTTCGTTGCTCGCAGATTTGGTCATTTGGATAGGACATTATCAAGTGGCCTTACTTAAAGTTCAGTATAATATGAGATACAAGACGAGGTCATTCGGAAAAGTGCTTTCTCATGACAGTAACAGTATGGACGTAATACCATAAAAACAGTATGGAGGTAAGGAGGGGTTGTTTGTTAGCTCTGCATTTCATTGGTGCCATGACATTCACACTCATATAACAAGTGTTGAAATTCTAACATGCAGGGTTCTTGAGCGGTTGACTGAGGGTCCTTTCCTACATCTTCTCTTATGCACAATTGTACAATTGGCCAGCTAAATGAGTGTAACCTAAACTTCAGATTATTTTTGTAGTTTCATCTGCTGGGATTTTAAGGTAGTATAAGCTTTGGTATTTTGTATAGAAAAGGGTGTTTTTTTCCTGATGTACACACTTTAGTCTTCATGTTGTTGATGCAAGTAAATAGTTCGAGTAGGAATATGAACCAGATACGCGGCCTTGCACCTGGTGAAGGCTAGCTTCTACAAATTCATTTTTGTTGTTTTTATGCATATTACCTTACATGACTCTATGTTTTGGTATTGTAACTCTATCTAGAAGAACTCTTGCAGAATTTGTTTTGTCTGATCTTCACGTGTGTTGCGTCTTCAACCTTCAGAAGTATAGATGGAACTACTGGGAGATAATGAACAACCACCTGGAATTACGAGCTTAGCTATGTTCATTTTAACATCTGGTACTTTTTATTTATGGAAGGTATGCACTGCATGGTAAAAAGAATGAGTTCATGGTGTGTCATGTCACCTCTATCACACACTTACATTAACTTGTATACAAGTTAGCGCATTATATTTGTTTTCAAAATGCAATCTGAGATACATTATGCTCGACATTTTGTTTTGTTGACTTACGTGTTAATCCCATCCTGCACACACCTCTGAATTGAATGAATGATTGATTTCACTTCTTCAGGCCATTATTTTGAACTACATGTACAATCTAGAGCTATATCTCTAATGAAGCCACGTTGATATCTACGATTCACAGATTTCGATTTTTCAGAAGAAAATTAAGTTCTGGCTCATGCAAACTTAATCTAGCGGTGTGCTTTCCTAATATTGAAAACTTGAGAGGTTTGTTTTTCGTGCAACAGATGAAATGGATTTTCTTTTGTGGTATGATATAATCAGTTTGTTGATGTTGGAATTTGCGTGAAAAATAAGGTATATGTATTTCCTGCTATTAAATAAGCATTCATGGATCAAATATAGTGACATTAATTCACAACTTAACTATTCCAATTTGAAAAATGACGGGATGATTGAAAGTGGCACATATGTAACAGTTATGGCACTTGCAGTACGCCATTGCCAAGCGACACAACCATGGAATATTCTGTCAAGAAAAGAGTGAACAACCATGATACATTTTTTCAACAACATTTCATGGACAAAGAGGGCATTTTTTATGAAATGTTTCCTTAGTCATGAAATGGAGGAAATAAACTTCGAGACAATGGGTTGGAGAAAGACATGAGTAAACCATTAAAATTTTGTTCTGTATGCAAGATACGCAGCTAAAAAAATTTCCTAAGGATACACGTGCATTGCACGTGCAAACTTACTAGTTTAATTAAAATATTTATTAGCAACCACGGGTTATACAAATTATCAGAGTGAATAGCAAAAGACTACCGGGCTATCATTCCGGAAAACTAGCGCTTTTTTTAATTTTTCAAAAAACTACCACAGAAGTGGCGGGCTGTTCCAAAAGACCCAAGTGGTCAAACAATTATGTTTTAAGTGGGGTTATGACATGTGGGGCCCGCCCGTCAGGGTTTTGTCGGCCACAGGGCTCACGGCGCACGGGTGACGACCATTAGGGTGCACGAGCCGTCTTGACCTGGTCAAGATGGGTCCTGCCCTCACTCTGCCCCCCCTCTCTCTCTGTCTTTCTCTCTCTCTCGCCTCCCTCTCCGGCCTAGCCGATGGTGTCGGCGGCGGCGAAACTAGTCGATGGCGGCCATTCAACGGGTGGAGGTGGAAGGGGGATTGAGGCGGTGAGTACTTAGATGTTGACAACTGGCTGGGGAGCAGTAGCTTCATAACCCAGCCGACGGCGCCTCCGCCGCCGCAGCGGACACCACAGGCTGCAGCTCTGATGCAGGCTGCTACGCCACAGGCTGCACCGCCGTCGCCTGATGATTGCCAGTTCTCACTTGAGTACAGAGCAGCGAGGTCTCTTGCTGGCGCTGTGCAGGCGGATCCGGCCAACTCCCAGCACTGGGCCTTTGCATTTTGAGGGGTGGACTAAGTTTTTTTTTCTTCTCTTGATGAGCTCCTTCAACAGTTTCTGCATTTCTGCTTGTTCAGTTCAAACAACATAGCATAATTTAGTTAGTTTTTTGACCAAACCCTAGGTTGATGCTGCTGTGATTCATCTTAGAACATGAACATGCACTGAATCAAAGTTGAGGAAACACTCCGTGGCATGTTTTGGATGCAGCAGTATCATTTAGCACTGAAGGATTAGTTAGATTTAGTAGAAATGCATGGTGGATTCAGAGAAGCCTTTGTTGAATTCAGATTCCTTACTGTACTTTATAGTTTGCACTGAATTTTGTAGCAAAAACACTTAGTTAGTTAGGCTTTTCAAATAACATATTATGTAATGCAGGCTGGATGATGAAATTTGGGAGGTGAGGCTGCATTTCCAGGGCAGAGATAACATGGAAAGATGGTTTTCTGTTCTAGACATCACTTTTCTGAAATTGATAGCACTTACTGAAACTGAAGGCTACGGGTCAGATGACTACATGTACTAGGTAAAAGAACAAGGGATTGGACATGAAGATTTATTGCTTCTGGACAGTCAAGATGCAGTTGAAGAAATGATAGACCACTCAGATTTCACAGTGCTGAATATCATTGTTTCCAAGGCAAATGAAGAAAGAGGTGTTGAATGTAACAGGACTCACAATGTTTGTGAAGAACAAATTCTAATACGCAGTCTAGTGGGTGGTCCTGGTTTTGTGTTAAGTTTGTCACAAGATGGAGTGGTCCACCCTCTTCAAGTTAATTTGAACACACAACAAAGCTGTAACTTGAACATTTCAGAAGCTCATGGTGGAGATGATGGACAGGCTGGTGGTGAAGAGGATGATGGACATGCTGCTGGTGAAGAGGACGATGATATTGACAAATCATCCTCGGACTTTGAGATTGAAAGGGGTGACTATAGAGGGATAAAGATGTCTTGCAAGGCTTGGAAGAGAGGTGAAGAAAATATTGGAAATGAAGAAGAAAGAGATGATGTAGAAGATAGACCACAGTTTGAAGGTGACAGTGATGTTTCAGAGTTTTGTCAGGAGGAGAAAGAGGCTGACAGTGGAGAGGAGAGTGTTGTGGCAAAAGGGAGGCCAGAAAAACTGAAGCCTGTGAGAAGAGCAGCAACAAATCCAGGTCCTACTTACAGAGCTCACAGTCAGCCAGAGATCCCAAAGTTTCAAGATTTTGTACCTGAAACTGATGAATATTGCTTCCCTGGTGATGTGGGCATTTCTGAATCAGATGGAGAGGCTCCAAGACTACCTTCTGGAAGGAAGAGAAATTGAAGAAGAAGAAAGAGAGAAAATGGTATGACCCAAAGCTACCTGATGCACATGAGTAGCTATGCAAGGACCTTTGCTTCACCAATGTGTATGAGTTTAGAAAGGCTTTGAGAATTTTTCATGTTAGGACTTTGAGAAACTTTCAGTACCATAGGAATGAACCATCAAGGGTTATTGTTTGGTGCCCAAAGAGGAAGAATGGATGTGAATTTTTCATGACTGCATCCAAAGTAGCCCATGAAGATAGATACACAATCAAGAAGTGCCACATGGATCATAGTTGTGGAGCTTGTGGAGAGAGTACAAAGGTTCCTACTGAATGGGTTGCAGAAGCTGTGGAGGACACAGTTAGATCAAATGTAAAGGCTGATGTAGAGACAGTTCTCAAACATACTAAGAACAAGTTTGGGGTGCATGTACCTAGGAGTTTGGCATATATAGCAAGACTGATGGTTGTTCATGTTGTGCAAGGTGATCATAGAAAGCAGTATCTGAGGTTGAGGACTACCTACAATGTGTGCTTGACACAAACCCTGGAAGCAGGTGCATAGTGACAACTTTTGAGGATCCTTTGAACCCATCCCCCACACCAAGGTTCAAGTACATGTTCTATTGCCTCCAGACATCAAAAGATGGATTTCTTGCTGGTTGTAGGCCTTTCATAGGTACAAATCAGTGATGTAATCCTGTTTGAAATGTAAGCAAGTTATTCAATTTAGACCTAACTATCTCTGTTTATGCAGGACTTGATGGTTGCTTCATCAAGTTATCCACAGGCCAGTAGATATTGGCAGCAACTGGGAGAGATGGGAACAACAATGTGTTCCCAATTGATTTTGGGGTGGTTGACAAAGAGGATGGGCCTAGGTAGACCTGGTTTCTAAACCAACTTAGAGTCTGCATTGGCACCAGCAATCAGTTTGGGAACTACACCATCATGTCTGATAGGCAGAAGGTATTTTCTCTGACTGTATTATTCTTATGCACATAGCCATGCTGCTATAGTTATCTTATTACTAGCTTATGTAATCAAACAACGGGGCCTTCTTAAAGCAATTAATGAAGTATTTCCTCAATCCCCACAAAGATATTGCCTAAGACACATATATGCCAACTTCCAGTCAGCTGGCTTTAGAGCAGAAGAACTTAAGAAATGGGTTGACAAAGCTAGCTATTCATTCACTGAACATGGTCACAAAGAAGGAATGGCAGGTTTGAAAGCAGCATGTGAACTAGCCTACATGTGGTTGAATGGCATTCCTAAGGAGTGTTGGGCTAGATATGTAATGGATCAGTGTGCAAGACTGACTTGGTAGTGAACAACCTTAGTGAGGTTTTCAACAAAATGATTCTAGATGTTAGATACAAACCAATTAAGACCATGTTTGAAGGGTTGAGGACCAAACTAATGGTTAAGTACCAGGGCATCAGAGAGAAAACAGAGAGCTGTGGAGAAAGGGTGAATTTGAAGTGCCAGCTCCAAAGGATACATCAAGGATGGGCACCATAACATGCAGTAACTGTGGGAAGCAAGGCCACAGGTGGACACTCTGTGGAGATAGTCTTAAGGCCAAGTTTATGACAAGGAAAAAACCAAGTAACTAAGCCAATTCACCTATGAAAAATTGCTACTTGTTTTTAATGCATCCATCTTTTGAGCTGCTACTTGTTTTTAATTGTAGGAAAACAGGGCATCCTACCTAGCAACTTCAGCACCACCCGGGTCACCTCCAGCTAGGGCCACATCATCAGGTCCAGCTCCAGCTAGGGCAACCACTGTTGGTACTGCAGTCTCAATAGCTGGATCAAGAAAGAGAAAGAACCCAGCACCAGCTTCAGCACCAGCCAACAACACAAGGTCAAGTGCATCATCTCCAGCAAAGAACACCAGATCAAGAGTTGCAAGAGGTTTCAATGCTCCAAGGGCAGCATCAACCTCAGGTTAAGCTAATGTTGGTTCTAAGAGGAAGAGGAAGACCCTAAGCCAATTTGATATGTATTTCAGAGCCAGTGGCAACCATTGAATATGTTGCACTCAACTCTGCTTGGAACTATGTTGTGATTTGAACAATTAAGTTATGTGGTGTGTGTTTGAACTGCTTGGAACAATTAAGTTATCTGGTGTGTGTGTGTGTGCGTGTGTGTTTGAACTGCTTTGAAAAATTAAGTTATGTGATGTGTGTTTGAACTGCTTGGAATAATTAAGTTATCTGCTATCAAGATCTATTTTGATTTGATATGACCTAAGTTATGAATTGTTTCGTATTAAATTATTTCTTATGTCGATCATTGTTATGACCTAAGTTATGTTGATCATTGATATGACCTAAGTTATGAAAGTTTCATATAAAGTTGTTTCTTATGTTGATATGACCTAAAATGTTTCATATAAAGTGGCCAAATTAGGTCACTTTGTGGGCGCAACTTGTGGACCAACCCTAAAGTGGTCAAATTTGGTCACTTTGGGTGGCAACTTGTCTACCAACCCTAAAGTAGCCAAATTTTGTCACTTTGGGTGGCAACCCAAACTACCAACCATAAAGTGGCCAAATTTGGTCACTTATGGTGGCAACCCTAAAACATCAAGATTTGGCCATCTAGGACCAAACCCTAACAGATTTGGCCATCATTCATACATACAAATATAGATAAAAGATTCAATCATAGATTGCATCATAGACAAGATTTATTCATCACATAGATAGATCATTCAACATTGTTCTTACACCAACTTCATACATTGCATCTTAGACAACTTGATTCATCACATACATAGCTCATTCAACATTATTCTTACACCAACTTCATACATCACATAGATAGAGAGACAGATCTAGGACCACAGAAACATAACAGCAGTATCATGGGTACAGAATCCTAGTCCACCTCTGCCTAGTGACCTAAAAAGGATGGAAATATGTCATCCTCCTTGCCCAGTAGATGATATCATCATCACTAGGGTTGGAGCCAGGGGGAATGCCTCCAGGAACTTCTCTATGTCCTTGCTGTTGCGTGCTGCAAGGATCATCTCTGCAAGTTGGCTTCTCACCCTCCTTCTTGCATCTATGCGCCTGGCTCCCCTGGGCACTTCTTCTTCTCCATCTATCACCTCTCCAGGATCCATTTCTTCCTGGGATTCTAGGGTTTTCTTTGGTGGCTGGGGTGGAGAAGGGTGGGGGGAGGGGGAGGAGGGATTGACTGCAGTTTCTCTCAAGGGGGTGGGCTTTATAGACTACTAAGGGTTGGTGGTAGGTAGGCACAGGAGTAATAAACCAGCCCAGTACTAGGCCCACATTGTATACATAATGGTTTTAGGCCAAAAATAAACTAGTACAACATTTCTAGTTTCAGGAAAACAACATAAAGAAATAAAACAATTCTTCACTGCATTACTTAAGATAGATAGGTTCTTAACAATACAATAACATAAGCCAGACTTAGCAAAGGTTCACAAAGTCAATCACCACTCCAGTTACCATAACTTAAATAGTTCATATAGGACTGCACAAAATATACTCCTACCATCATCTTTCAAGGCATGTATATGTGTAGGCCACCTTACTTACTTAACCACTGTTGTCCAAATCTTCAAGCCTCTAGTATGGCCTTGATTTGCTCAAGCTTTTCCTTCTCTTGTGCAAAAAGATCCCTGTCCACCTTGATCTCTTTCATAGCCTTCCTGGTGTTGTGAATTATCTCTGCCTAGGATTGAAGGATACACTTATGTTCTTTTGTTAGCCTTAGCTTCTCCATCTTCATCTCCAGCTCTAGCTCTTCCTTCTTCTTCTCATATTTCTCAGCATCCATTGCTTTCTGGTAGTCAACCTTGCCAACACCATCCTGCCAGTCAAACATCTTGCTAACATCATCAACCATTTTATGATACTCAGTGCAGAGATGATCATACTCCTTCAACTTGGCAATCTCATCCTCATATGCATGATTGTCTTGAATCCTTCCAAGGTTTTGCTCATGGAACATTTCCCACCACTTGATGATACAGTTCTTAAGTGCATCAGGCCAGACAACATCAACCCACTGAACTACACCACAATTCACACCTCCCTGTAGTTTGATCAGACAACACATACTTCAGAAAATGCATAAATTCATTACTAACTTCACTTCAAAAAGGGTATTGCTATACAAGGAGGAGATGTAACCATAAATAGTACTAAATTCAGTTCAAACAGAGTTAATGTACAAACTAAAACATATATGCTATTCAATACAGCATAACAAAAACCAATCAATATATCCATCCACCATGACTGACTTCATATATCCATTCAATACACTTAATCTATGCAAACAAAAACCAACACTTAGCATAACTCAATCACTTACTTTATGCAAACTAAAAAACACCTACACATTAACTGAATCCACCTACACATTAACTGAATCCACATACACATTAACTGAATCCACCCAGCATAACTGAATCCACTAGACATAACTGAATCCACCCAGCATAACTGAATCCTACCAGCATACTGTAGGATCGAAAGTATGTCTAGAGGGGGGTGATTAGACTACTTGACGGAATAAAAATCTAGCCTTTTCCCAATTTAGTTCTTGGCAGATTTTAGCAACTTAGCACAAGTCAAGCAATCTTAACACAATTCAAGCAAGCATGCAATGAGTATATAAGCAGCGGAAAGTAAAGCATGCAACTTGCAAGAATGTAAAGGGAGGGGTTTGGAGAGTGCAAACGCAATAGGAGACACAGATGTTTTTGTCGTGGTTCCGATAGGTGGTGCTATCGTACATCCACGTTGATGGAGACTTCAACCCACGAAGGGTAATGGCTGCATGAGTCCATGGAGGGCTCCACCCACGAAGGGTCCACGAAGAAGCAACCTTGTCTATCCCACCATCACCGTCGCCCACGAAGGACTTGCCTCACTAGCGGTAGATCTTCACGAAGTAGGCGATCTCCTTGCCCTTACAAACTCCTTGGTTCAACTCCACAATTTTGATGGAGGCTCCCAAGTGACACCTAACCAATCTAGGTGACACCACTCTCCAAAAGGTAATAGACGGTGTGTTGATGATGAAATCCTTGCTCTTGTGCTTCAAATGATAGTCTCCCTAACACTCAACTCGCTCTCACAGGATTTGGATTTGGTGGAAAGAAGATTTGAGTGGAAAGCAACTTGGGGAAGGCTAGAGATCAAGATTTATGTGGTGGGAATGGAATATCTTGACCTCAACACAAGTGTACATGGTTCTCTCTCAGAAAATGTATGTTGGAAGTGTGGGCATGTTCTGATGGCTCTCTCCATGAATAAAGAGTGGGTGGAGGGGTATATATAGCCTCCACACAAAATCTAACCGTTACAAACAACTTACCAAACTCGGTGGGACCGAATCATGAAACTCGGTCAGACCAATTTAGTTCATAATGTGACTGTTAGACATTTCGATGGGACCTACATGTCAACTCGGTGGGACCGATTTCATTAGGGTTAGGGCATAACTTAATCTCTCTGAGACCGATTACACAAACTCGGTGAGACCGATTTTGGTAATAGACAAACAGAGAGTTGGTCAGACAAACTCAGTGGGACCGATTCGCTCATCTCGGTTGGATTGAAACGTTACAAAAGTGAAACAGAGAGTTAGCATTGCAATCTCGGTGGGACCGATCGCTCATCTCGGTTTGACCGAAACGTTACGAAGGGAAACAGAGAGATTACAATCCCATGTCCATGAGACCGAGATACCTATTGGTGAGACCAAAAGACTAGTGTTTCTGGCAATGGCTATGTCAACTAAACTCAGTGGCGCCGGATAGAAAGTTTTGGTGGGGCCGAGTTTGACTTTTGGTTTGGGATATATGTGGATGTGAGAAAGTAGTTGAGGGTTTTTGGATCATATCACTAAGAACTTCCAGCAAGAAACTCATTAAACAACACCTCACCCCCTCTTAATAGTATTGACTTTCCTATGGACTCAATGTGATCTTGGATCACTAAAAGTAAAATGTAGAGTCTTGTGCTTTGAGCTTGAGCCTATCCTTTTGTCCTTAGCATTTTGAGGGGTCCATGTTTCTCATCCATGCCATGACAAACATTGAGCTTTCCTGAAATATTTATCTTGAAATAGCAATAGCCCAATGAGCTATATGTTGTTAGGAATTACCAAAACCACCCAGGGATAGTTGCACTTTCAATCTCCCCCTTTTTGGTAATTGATGACAACATATAGATCAAAGCTTCGACAAATTATAATAAGATTGAAAAACATTGTCGCTTTGAGAAGTATGTGATAAGCAAGAGCTCCCCTAAATTTGTGCATTATTTAAATTTTGCTTTGGACTGCAAATGCACAATGTGTTAGGATCATGGGTTACTCTTTCATGTCACATACATCTTGGTGGAGCGCTCAAAATGATAGAAGTTAAAAGCATGCACTCTTCACCAAGCAAGTGAATGATCATATAAGGATACAAGAGATAATATCATCCAACAAGCATTAAGGGTAGCATATGATCAAACGCATGATCGAACAAGTAAACAAGTAGCTCATAAGCACACAAACAAGAAGTTCAACCAAAAACAAGAGAGATAAAAAGCAACACTCTCTCGAAGCCTATGATATATACATTTTCTCCCCCTTTGGCAACAAGTTACCAAAAACTTCATAAAAAATGCATAGTGCTAAAACTCTCAGGCTTGGTCTTCACGAGGTGGCGTAGAGATGACTCCAAGGACGAAAGCTTCTGTTGATGTAGCTGGAGATGGTGGAGTGGTTGAAGGAAATATGCCCTAGAGGCAATAATAAAGTTATTATTTATTTCCTTATATCATGATAAATGTTTATTGTTCATGCTAGAATTTTATTAACCGGAAACATAATACATGTGTGAATACATAGACAAACAGAGTGTCACTAGTATGCCTCTACTTGACTAGCTTGTTGATCAAAGATGGTTATGTTTCCTAACCATAGACATGTGTTGTCATTTGATTAACGGGATCACATCATTAGGAGAATGATGTGATTGACATGACCCATTCCGTTAGCTTAGCACACGATCGTTTAGTATATTGCTATTGCTTTCTTCATGACTTATACATGTTCCTATGACTATGAGATTATGCAACTCCCGTTTACCGGAGGAACACTTTGTGTGCTACCAAACGTCACAACGTAACTGGGTGATTATAAAGGAGCTCTACAGGTGTCTCCGAAGGTACATGTTGGGTTGGCATATTTCAAGATTAGGATTTGTCACTCTGATTGTCGGAGAGGTATCTCTGGGCCCTCTCAGTAATGCACATCACTTAAGCCTTGCAAGCATTGAAACTAATGAGTTGGTTGTGAGATGATGTATTACGGAACGAGTAAAGAGACTTGCCGGTAACGAGATTGAACTAGGTATTGAGATACCGACGATCGAATCTCGGGCAAGTAACATACCGATGACAAAGGGGACAATGTATGTTGTTATGCGGTCTGACCGATAAAGATCTTCATAGAATATGTGGGAGCAGATATGAGCATCCAGGTTCCGCTATTGGTTATTGACCGCAGACGTGTCTCGGTCATGTCTACATTGTTCTCGAACCCGTAGGGTCCGCACGCTTAAAGTTACGATGACAGATTCATTATGAGTTTATATGTTTTGATGTACCAAAGGTTGTTCAGAGTACCGGATGTGATCACGGACATGATGAGGAGTCTCGAAATGGTCGAGACATGAAGATTGATATATTGGAAGCCTATGTTTGGACATCGGAAGTGTTCCGGGTGAAATCGGCATTTTACCGGAGTACCGGGAGGTTACCGGAACCCCCCGGTAACTTAATGGGCCATAATGGGCCTAGTGGAAGAAGAGGAGAGGAGGCCAAGGGACAGCTGCGCGCCCCTCCCCCCCCCCACCCCAAGTCTGAATTGGACAAGGAGGGGGGACGGCGCCCCCCCTTTCCTTTCCCCTCTCTCTCTCCTTCCCCCCCAAGTCCTAGTCCAACATGGAAAAGGGGGGGAGTCCTACTCCCGGTGGGAGTAGGACTCCTCCTGGCGCACCCTCCTCCTGGTCGGCCGCACCCCCCTGCTCCTTTATATACGGGGGTGGGGGGGCACCCTGGAGACACAACAATTGATCCTTGAGATCTCTTAGCCGTGTGCGGTGCCCCCCTCCACCATAGTCCTCGATAATATTGTAGCGGTGCTTAGGCGAAGCCCTGCGACGGTAGAACATCAAGATCGTCACCACGCCATCGTGCTGGCGGAACTCTTCCCCGACACTTTGCTGGATCGGAGTCCGGATCGTCATCGAGCTGAACGTGTGCTAGAACTCGGAGGTGCCATAGTTTCGGTGCTTGATCGGGCGGGCCGTGAAGACGTACGACTACATCAACCGTGTTGTTATAACGCTTCCGCTTTCGGTCTACGAAGGTACGGCGCCCCCCTTTCCATGATCTTGCGTGTGCGTAGGAATTTTTTTGAAATTACTACGTTCCCCAACAGTGGCATCCGAGCCAGGTTTTATGCGTAGATGTCATATGCACGAGTAGAACTCAAGTGAGTTGTGGGCGATATAAGTCATACTACTTACCAGCATGTCATTCTTTGGTTCAGCAATATTGTGAGATGAAGCGGCCCAGACCGACATTATACGTACGCTTACGCGAGACTGGTTTCACCGCCACAAGCACTAGTTGCTTAAAGGTGACCGGCGGGTGTCTGTCTCTCTCACTTTAGTTGAACCGAGTGTGGCTACGCCTGGTCCTTGCGAAGGTTAAAACAGCACCAACTTGACAAACTATTGTTGTGGTTTTGATGCGTAGGTAAGAATGGTTCTTGCTCAGCCTGTAGCAGCCACGTAAAATTTGCAACAACAAAGTAGAGGACGTCTAACTTGTTTTTGCAGGGCATGTTGTGATGTGATATGGTCAAGACATGATGCTAAATTTTAGGGATAATTAATTTGGGGCCCTTAGTTGTGTCCCCCTCGGCAGGTTTGCCCCTAGTTTCCGAAAACCATCGTTCTTGCCCGAACCAGTTTGGTTTTCTTATGCTTTTGCCCTTCCGTCACGGTTCCATCCAGTCAGCGCCGTTTGACCACTACCGCCGCTAGTTTTTGGACACGGCTTGCCCCTCGGTCGACCTAACCAACTCATTCCCACTCTCACTCTATCGTTCCCCATTCTCACTCTCTTTCCCCCGCAAGAAGGGCACCGCATCGGCACGGGAGGGCGGCACATCGCAATGCAAGGGTCGTGGCTGTGCGCACGGCCAGACGGTGTCCCCATCACCATTGGATGGCGGAAATGGCGGTGGTGGCGTCATCGGCGGTGGCAAGAGCAGCGCATCAGCATGGGAGGGCGTTGAAGGCGGCTTTGGTGGCAGTCAGGGCAGCGAGGGCACCACATCTGCATGTCAGATCCCGACGGGGTAAGTTTCAGTCTCAGATCTACTCATGCTTAGTGGATTCAGATAAGTTTTAGGCTAGCTTTGGTTCAATTGCTGATGGGAGATGGTATGCTCATTACTGTAGGATGGATCCAGAGACTGAGATCTGCAAAAAGAAGGTGGATTTCAGATCAAAGTGAATCCCCACCCTCACACATCAGATAAAGTGACATCAATTCAACTGCAACTGCAAAGTTACATCAAACAAAGTAGGGTTCCATCAACATCTTCACTTCAGATACATCGATAAACTACATCTACCATACCAGTACAACAAACATAACAATTCCAACTAACAGCAATGCCCACACCAGCAACATCTCATCTCTCTCTCTAAGTTTCTTCTTCAAAGCCCTGTTCTTCCTTGCCAGCTCCATGTTTTCCTTCTTCAGATGGTGACATTTGATCCAACTGCCTTCAACCTCTGCGTGCAAGTCTTCAAAAGCAAGAGCAACATGCAATGGAGGAGCTGGGTCAACCCACACCACCCATTCACACTCTTCTGGTAACTAATTGCAAGTCAGAGTAATCAACATTAGAGAGTACAAATCAACAAAAACTAAATCTATCACAAATTCACAAAAACTTACATCTAATGGACAACCTAAAAAACGGTAGCCACTGCTAGCTCCTCCCCATGATACACGGCGGGCAGGGACAAGGCCATGGCCAGGGCAGCGATGCTTTGACAAAAACTCCAAGCCGGAATAGGACTCGTCGGGAAGATAAAACTCTGACAAATGTTGCACAATCCCGACCCCATCAACCTAAAAGATAGGTAAAATTTCCCCCAAATGTCACAAACCCTAGAGATCCCTAGATTCAAGTGGGATGGGGTGGAGGAGCACCAAATTCATAGATTCAAAGGACTACTTACCTCTCCGGTCACCGGTGAGAAGGAGGACGACCCCGAGCTCGCCATGTGCACCGCTCCTTTCTCTCCCGCTTCCCGCTTCCCGCTCCAAACTTGTCGTGCCTTCCCTCCCTCTGTTTTTCACACGAGTTAGCTGAGGACGAAGGGGTACTGAGGGTTATCCGCAAGAGTGGTAAAAATGTCCAAAAACTACCGCCGGTAGCGGTCAAACGGCGCTGACTAGACGGAACCGTGCCGGAAGGGCAAAAGCATAAGAAAACCAAAGTGAGTTGGACAAGAACGAGTGTTTTCCGAAACTAGGGGCAAACCTGTCGAGTGTGACACAACTAAGGGTATAAAATCAATTTTCCCTAAATTTTATTGTATGAGATGATCATGTTTTGTAACAGAGTTATCGGCAACTGGCAGGAGCCATATGGTTGTCGCTTTATTGTATGCAATGCAATCGCCCTGTAATGCTTTACTTTATCACTAAGCGGTAGAGATAGTCGTAGAAGCATAAGATTGGCGAGACGACAACGATGCTATGATGGAGATCAAGGTGTCGCGCCAGTGACAATGGTGATCATGATGGTGCTTCGAAGATGGAGATCACAAGCACAAGATGATGATGGCCATATCATATCACTTATATTGATTGCATGTGATGTTTATCTTTTATGCATCTTATCTTGCTTTGATTGACGGTAGCATTATAAGATGATCCCTCACTAAATTATCATAGTAAAAGTGTTCTCCCTGAGTATGCACCGTTGCGAAAGTTCTTCGTGCTGAGACACCACGTGATGATCGGGTGTGATAGGCTCTACGTTCAAATACAACGGGTACAAAACAGTTGCACACGCGGAATACTCAGGTTAAACTTGACGAGCCTAGCATATAAAAGATATGGCCTCGGAACACAGAGACCAAAAGGTCGAGCATGAATCATATAGTAGATATGATCAACATATTGATGTTCACCGTTGAAACTACTCCATATCACGTGATGATCGGACATGGTGTAGTTGATATGGATCACGTAATCACTTAGAGGATTAGAGGGATGTCTATCTAAGTGGGAGTTCTTTAGTAATATGATTAATTGAACTTAAATTTATCATGAACTTAGTACCTGATAGTATCTTGCTTGTCTATGTTGATTGTAGATAGATGGCCCGTGTTGTTGTTCCGTTGAATTTTAATGCGTTCCTTGAGAAAGCAAAGTTGAAAGATGATGGTAGCAATTACACGGACTGGGTCCGTAACTTGAGGATTATCCTCATTGCTGCATAGAAGAATTACGTCCTGGAAGCACCACTGGGTGCCAGGCCTGCTGCTGGAGCAACACCAGATGTTATGAACGTCTGGCAGAGCAAAGCTGATGACTACTCTATAGTTCAGTGTGCCATGCTTTACGGCTTAGAACCGGGTCTTCAACGACGTTTTGAACGTCATGGAGCATATGAGATGTTCCAGGAGTTGAAGTTAATATTTCAAGCAAATGCCTGGATTGAGAGATATGAAGTCTCCAATAAGTTCTACAGCTGCAAGATGGAGGAGAACAGTTCTGTCAGTGAGAATATACTCAAAATGTCTGGGTATAATAATCACTTGATTCAACTAGGAGTTAATCTTCCAGATGATAGCGACATTGACAGAATTCTCCAATCACTGCCACCAAGCTACAAGAGCTTTGTGATGAACTATAATATGCAAGGGATGGAAAAGACTATTCCCGAGCTCTTCGCGATGCTAAAAGCTGCGGAGGTAGAAAGCAAGAAGGAGCATCAAGTGTTGATGGTTAACAAGACCACTAGTTTCAAGAAAAAGGGCAAAGGGAAGAAGAAGGGAAACTTCAAGAAGAACAGCAAACAAGTTGTTGCTCAGGAGAAGAAACCCTAGTCTGGACCTAAGCCTGAAACTGAGTGCTTCTACTGCAAGCAGACTGGTCACTGGAAGCGGAACTGCCCCAAGTATTTGGCGGATAAGAAGGATGGCAAGGTGAACAAAGGTATATGTGATATACATGTTATTGATGTGTACCTTACTAATGCTCGCAGTAGCACCTGGGTATTTGATACTGGTTCTGTTGCTAATATTTGCAACTCGATACAGGGACTACGGATTAAGCGAAGATTAGCTAAGGACGAGGTGATGATGCGCGTGGGAAATGGTTCCAAAGTCGATGTGATCGCGGTCGGCATGCTACCTCTACATCTACCTTCGGGATTAGTTTTAGACCTGAATAATTGTTATTTGGTGCCAGCATTGAGCATGAACATTATATCTGGATCTTGTTTGATGCGAGACGGTTATTCATTTAAATCAGAGAATGATGGTTGTTCTATTTATATGAGTAATATCTTTTATGGTCATGCACCCTTGAAGAGTGGTCTATTTTTATTGAATCTCGATAGTAGTGATACACATATTCATAATGTTGAAGCCAAAAGATGCAGAGTTGATAATGATAGTGCAACTTATTTGTGGCACTACCGTTTAGGTCATATCAGTGTAAAGCGCATGAAGAAACTCCATACTGATGGACTTTTGGAACCACTTGATTATGAATCACTTGGTACTTGCGAACCGTGCCTCATGGGCAAGATGACTAAAACACCATTCTCCGGTACTATGGAGAGAGCAACTGATTTATTGGAGATCATACATACAGATGTATGTGGTCCGATGAATGTTGAGGCTCGTGGCGGGTATCGTTATTTTCTCACCTTCACAGATGATTTGAGCAGATATGGGTATATCTACTTAATGAAGCATAAGTCTGAAACATTTGAAAAGTTCAAAGAATTTAAGAGTGAAGTTGAAAATCATCGTAACAAGAAAATAAAGTTTCTATGATCTGATCGTGGAGGAGAATATTTGAGTTACGAGTTTGGTCTACATTTGAAACAATGCTGAATAGTTTCGCAACTAATGCCACCCGGAACACCACAGCGTAATGGTGTGTCCGAATGTCGTAATCGTACTTTACTAGATATGGTGCGATCTATGATGTCTCTTGCAGATTTACCGCTATCATTTTGGGGTTATGCTTTAGACACGGACGCATTCACGTTAAATAGGGAACCATCAAAATCTATTGAGACGACGCCTTATGAACTGTGGTTTGGCAAGAAACCAAAGTTGTCGTTTATGAAAGTTTGGGGCTGCGATGCTTATGTGAAAAAGCTTCAACCTGATAAGCTCGAACCCAAATCGGAGAAATGTGTCTTCATAGGATACCCAAAGGAGACTGTTGGGTACACCTTCTATCACAGATCCGAAGGCAAGACGTTTGTCACTAATTTGGAAACTTTCTGGAGAAGGAGTTTCTCTGGAAAGAAGTGAGTGGGAGGAAAGTAGAACTTGATGAGGTAACTGTAGCTGCTCCCTTATTGGAAAGTAGTATATCGCCGAAATAGGTTTCTGTGACACTAACACCAATTAGTGAGGAAGATAATGATGATGATCATGAAACTTCAGATCAAGTTGTTACTGAACCTCGTAGATCAACCAGAGTAAGATACGCACCAGAGTGGTATGGTAATCCTGTTCTGGAAGTCATGTTACTAGACCATGATGAACCTACGAACTATGAAGAAGCGATGGTGAGCCCAGATTCCGCAAAATGGCTTGAGGCCATGAAATCTGAGATGGGATCCATGTATGAGAACAAAGTGTGGACTTTGGTTGACTTGCCCGATGATCGGCAAGCAATTGAAAATAAATGGATCTTCAAGAAGAAGACTGACGCTGACGGTAATGTTACTGTCTACAAAGCTCGACTTGTCACGAAAGGTTTTCGACAAGTTCAAGGGGTTGACTACGATGAGACCTTCTCACCCATAGCAATGCTTAAGTCTGTCCGAATCATGTTAGCAATTGCCGCATTTTATGATTATGAAATATGGCAGATGGATGTCAAAACTGCATTCCTGAATGGTTTTCTAGAAGAACAGTTGTATATGATGCAACCGGAAGGTTTTGTCAATCCAAAGGGAGCTAACAAAGTGTGCAAGCTCCAGCGATGCATTTATGGACTGGTGCAAGCCTCTCGGAGTTGGAATAAATGCTTTGATAGTGTGATCAAAGCATTTGGTTTTATATAGACTTTTGGAGATGCCTGTATTTATAAGAAAGTGAGTGGGAGCTCTGTAGCATTTCTGATACTATATGTAGATGACATATTTCTGATTGGAAATGATATAGAATTTCTGGATAGCATAAAAGGATACTTGAATAAGAGTTTTTCAATGAAAGACCTCGGTGAAGCTGCTTACATATTGGGCATTAAGATCTATAGAGATAGATCAAGACGCTTAATTGGAGTTTCACAAAGCACATACCTTGACAAAGTTTTGAAGAAGTTCAAAATGGATCAAGCAAAGAAAGGGTTCTTGCCTGTGTTACGAGGTGTGAAGTTGAGTAAAGACTCAATGCCCGACCACTGCAGAAGATAGAGAAAAGATGAAAGAAGTTCCCTATGCTTCAGCCATAGGATCTATCATGTATGCAATGATGTGTACCAGACCTGATGTGTGCCTTGCTATAAGTTTAGCAGGGAGGTACCAAAGTAATCCAGGAGTGGATCACTAGACAGTGGTCAAGAACATCCTGAAATACCTGAAAAGGACTAAGGATATGTTTCTCGTTTATGGAGGTGACAAAGAGCTCATCGTAAATGGTTACGTTGATGCAAGCTTTGACACTGATCCGGACGATTCTAAATCGCAAACCGGATACGTGTTTACATTGAACGGCGGAGCTGTCAGTTGGTGCAGTTCTAAACAAAGCGTTGTGGCGGGATCTACATGTGAAGCGGAGTACATAGCTGCTTCAGAAGCAGCAAATGAAGGAGTCTGGATGAAGGAGTTCATATCCGATCTAGGTGTCATACCTAGTGCATCGGGTCCAATGAAAATCTTTTGTGACAATACTGGTGCAATTGCTTTGGCGAAGGAATCCAGATTTCACAAAAGAACCAAGCACATCAAGAGACGCTTCAATTCCATTCAGGATTTAGTCCAAGTGGGAGACATAGAAATTTGCAAGATACATACGGATCTGAATGTAGTAGACCCGTTGACTAAGCCTCTTCCACGAGCAAAACATGATCAGCACCAAGGCTCCATGGGTGTTAGAATCATTACAGTGTAATCTAGATTATTGACTCTAGTGCAAGTGGGAGACTGAAAGAAATATGTCCTAGAGGCAATAATAAAGTTATTATTTATTTCCTTATATCATGATAAATGTTTATTATTCATGCTAGAATTGTATTAACCGGAAACATAATACATGTGTGAATACATAGACAAACAGAGTGTCACTAGTATGCCTCTACTTGACTAGCTTGTTGATCAAAGATGGTTATGTTTCCTAACCACAGACATGTGTTGTCATTTGATTAACGGGATCACATCATTAGGAGAATGATGTGATTGACATGACCCATTCCGTTAGCTTAGCACACAATCGTTTAGTATATTGCTATTGCTTTCTTCATGACTTATACATGTTCCTATGACTATGAGATTATGCAACTCCCGTTTACCGGAGGAACACTTTGTGTTCTACCAAACGTCACAACGTAACTGGGTGATTATAAAGGAGCTCTACAGGTGTCCCCAAAGGTACATGTTGGGTTGGCATATTTCGAGATTAGGATTTGTCACTCCGATTGTCGGAGAGGTATCTTTGGGCCCTCTCGGTAATGCACATCACTTAAGCATTGCAACTAATGAGTTGATTGTGAGATGATGTATTACGCAACGAGTAAAGAGACTTGCCGGTAACGAGATTGAACTAGGTATTGAGATATCGATGATCGAATCTCGGGCAAGTAACATACCGATGACAGAGGGAACAACGTATGTTGTTATGCGGTCTGACTGTTAAAGATCTTCATAGAATATGTGGGAGCCAATATGAGCATCTAGGTTCCGCTATTGGTTATTGACCGGAGACGTGTATCGGTCATGTCTACATTGTTCTTGAACCCGTAGGGTCCACATGCTTAAAGTTACGATGACAGTTTCATTATGAGTTTATATGTTTTGATGTACTGAAGGTTGTTCGGAGTTCCGGATGTGATCACGGACATAACGAGGAGTCTCGAAATGGTAGAGACATGAAGATTGATATATTGGAAGCCTATGTTTGGACATCAGAAGTGTTCCGGGTGAAATCGACATTTTACCGGAGTACCGGGAGGTTACCGGAACCCCCCGGTAACTTAATGGGCCTTAATGGGCCTAGTGGAGGAAGAGGAGAGGAG
>NC_041383.1:684269314-684272505 GCF_002162155.2 Triticum dicoccoides | reverse complement strand
AGACACAACAATTGATCCTTGAGATCTCTTAGCCATGTGCGGTGCCCCCCTCCACCATAGTCCTCGATAATATTGTAGCGGTGCTTAGGCGAAGCCCTGCGATGGTAGAACATCAAGATCGTCACCACGCTGTTGTGCTGACGGAACTCTTCCCCGACACTTTGCTGGATCGGAGTCCGGAGATCGTCATCGAGCTGAACGTGTGCTAGAACTCGGAGATGCCGTAGTTTTGGTGCTTGATCGGTCGGGCCGTGAAGACATACGACTACATCAACCGCGTTGTTATAATGCTTCCACTTTCGGTCTACGAGGGTATGTGGACACACTCCCCCCTCTCATTGCTATGCATCACCATGATCTTGCGTGTGCGTAGGAATTTTTTTGGAATTACTACGTTCCCCAGCAGTGGCTGCTGGAGCTGGTGGTACTGAAGATGTGGTTGCTGGTGCAGATGTAGTAGCTCTTGTGTCCGGAACAGGCACTGCAGCAGATCTCTGACTCCTGGGCACTCTAGTGAAAGCACCTGTAGTAGACTTGCCCTTCTTCTCCTCCACTTCCTCCTGAAGTTGCTCAACTGCTGACTGGATCTCTGTTACCTTGACATCAAGATCATAGAGTTTCTGCTCTATGATCCTCTCCAAACTCTCCTGGTTTTGAGTCAGGGTGGCCAAGCCCTTCTCAATCCTCAAGGTGGAGGCAATCAGATATCCAAGCTGATCTTGCTTGCTCTTCAAGAATACCTGAGATGCCTCTTCAATAGTTAGCATCTTTGCAGCTTTCTCTGCCCTTGCCTTCTCTCTCTTATCATGTGCTTGAGCTGATGATGGTTCATTCTCATTAATAACAACAGTGTTGTCTTCAAATTCAGAGTAGATGGGCAGGTGCTCCTTATCCAATAGACATTTGTCTGTGCCCATCTTGGAGTTGATGAGCTCTTGAATTTGTGGGGCATACCCACAAGATCTTTTCTGATCAGCTGTTGTCCTTTTGATTGTCTCCACAATTAGACTCGTGACTTTAAACATTTGAGGCACATCAAAAAAATGTTGCAAATTGATAGCATGTCCTCTCATCATCTTGTGATCACCTGACTTGGGTAGCAATGTATGCCTTAGAATCTAGTTGATGGTAGGCAAACCAGACAACAAGAAGTGGACAGATCCAAACTTATGAGTCGCCAAAGCATCATCTGGGATCTCTCTATACATGTGTGCCATAGTGTTATGGTATTTCTATTTCTCAGCATGAACATCCAAGTCATCTTCATTTTCTTCTGGGGCATTGATCAACTGAGCCCATTCTTCCACAGAGGATTGGTACCTTGTACCTTCTGACATCCAGATGATCTTCCCATCTGGGTAGAAGTGGGTAGTGGAGTAAAACTGCATGATCAGCTCATCATTCCACTTGGTGAGCTTCTGGGCAACAAATGTATCAACTCCACATGCTTTGAAGCTGTCATATACACCTGGATAGTGATCTTCATTCTTGTTGATGTACTCCCAGTCAACCCATCTCATGTCATAGACAATAGGTTTCTTGTCAAGCAAAATTGTCTCATAGAAATCTTGTTGTACCTTAGTGTGAAACCTGTAGTCCACAAAAGTTCTCCTCCTGAAAGCATAGGGGTCAGCCTTTCTCCACTGTCTCAGTCCTGCATCCTTCCCGATTTTCATGTTCTCTGCAACAGGATGTGCATCATTGTGGTCTGGGATCTTGGGCTTCAGTTTTCTCAAAACAAGTGAATCATCTTCCTCATCATCAGTAGCTTCAGGCACTGGGGCCTTGTTCTTCTCCTCATCAGGTATAATTCTGGTGTTCCTCTTGGGTGCACACTTTTGAGCTGGAGCTTTGGGAGCAGACTTGGGCTTAGGAGCAGCCCCTGACTTAATAGCATCTCCCATGAACTTCTGAGCCTTAGGAGCTGGAGCAGTATCCTCTTCCTCTTCATCATCATTTTTGGAAATATGCCATATAGTCAATAATAAAGTGGTTATTATTATATTTCCTTGTTCATGATAATTGTCTGCTATTCATGTTATAATTGTATTAACTGGAAACTGTGATACATGTGTGAATACATAGACCACAACATGTCCCTAGTGAGCCTCTAGTTGACTAGCTCGTTGATCAATAGATGGTCATGGTTTCCTGACTATGGACATTGGATATCATTGATAACAGGATCACATCATTAGGATATTGATGTGATGGACAAGACCCAATCCTAAGCATAGCACAAGATCGTGTAGTTCATTTGCTAAAGGTTTTCTAATGTCAAGTATCATTTCCTTAGACCATGAGATTGTGTAACTCACGGATACCGTAGGAGTGCTTTGGGTGTACCAAACATCACAACGTAACTGGGTGACTATAAAGGTGCACTACAGATATCTCCGAAAGTATCTGTTGGGTTGGCACAAATCGATACTGGGATTTGTCACTCCGTATGACGGAGAGGTATCTCTGGGCCCACTTGGTAATGCATCATCATAATGAGCTCAATCTGACTAAGTAGTTAGTCATGGGATCATGCATTACGGAACGAGTAAAGTGACTTGCCGGTAACGAGATTGAATGAGGTATTGGGATACTGACAATCGAATCACAGGCAAGTAACGTACCGATTGACAAAAGGAATTGTATACGGGATTACTTGAATCCCTGACATCGTGGTTCATCCGACGCGATCATCGTGGAACATGTAGGAGCCAACATGGGTATCCAGATCCCGCTGTTGGTTATTGGTCGGAGAGCCGTCTCGGTCATGTCTGTGTGATTCCCGAACCCGGAAGGTCTACACACTTAAGGTTCGATGACGCTAGGGTTATAAGGAAGATTTGTGTGTGATTACCGAATGTTGTTCAGAGTCCCATATGAGATCCCGGACATCACGAGGAGTTCCGGAATGGTCCGGAGGTGAAGATTTATATATGGTAAGTCATCATATGGTCACCGGAAATATTCGGGTGTACACTGGTATTGTACCAGGACCACCCGAGGGGTTCCGAGGGTCCACCGAGAGGGTCCACCTGCTCCGGAGGGCCTTATGGGCTGTAGGTGGAAGGGAATCAACCCCTAAGTGGGCTGTGCGCCATCCCCCCTAGGGTCCATGCGCCTAGGGTTGGGGGGAACCCTAAGGGGGGCGCCTCCCCTTGCTTGGGGGGCAAGCCCCCTCCCCCTTGGCCGCC
>NC_041383.1:684176804-684269036 GCF_002162155.2 Triticum dicoccoides | reverse complement strand
CCCCTTCCCCCTTCTCTGTATAAATAGAGGGGTGGAGGGAGGGCTGCAGGACGACATCCAAGGTGCAGCCCCTCCCCTCCCCGACACCTCTCCTCCTCCGCGCGAGCTTGGCGAAGCCTTGTTGGAGAACTACCACTCCATCACCACCACGCAGTAGTGCTGCTGCTGGAGCCATCTTCCCCAACCTCTTCCTCCTCCTTGCTGGATTAAGGTGCGGGAGACGTCACCGGGCTACACGTGTGTTGAACGCGGAGGTGCCGTTGTTCGGCGCTAAGATTGGAATCCACTGCGATCTGAATCGCTACGAGTACGACTCCTTCATCCGTGTTCTTGCAACGCTTCCGTCTCGCGATCTTCAAGGGTATGAAAATGCACTCCCCTCTCTCTCGTTGCTAGTTACTCCATAGATTGATCTTGGTGATGCGTAGAAAATTTTTAATTTCTGTAACGATCCCCAACAGTGGCATCATGAGCTAGGTCTATGCGTAGTTTCTATGCACGAGTGGAACACAAGTTTGTTGTGGGCGTCGATTTTGTCAATTTACTTGCCACTACTATTATTATCTTATTTCGGCAGCATCGTGGGATGAAGCGGCCCGGACCGACCTTACACGTACGCTTACGTGAGACAGGTTCCACCGACTGACATGCACTAGTTGCATAAGGTGCCTAGTGGGTGTCTGTCTCTCCCACTTTAGTCGGATCAGATTCAATGACAATTGTCCTTATGAAGGGTAAATAGCAATTCGCATATCACGTTGTGGTTTTTGGCATAGGTAAGAAACATTCTTGCTACAAACCTATAGCAGCCACGTAAAAACTTGCAACAACAATTAGAGACGTCTAACTTGTTTTTGCAGCATATGCCGTGTGATGTGATATGGCCATAAAGGATGTGATGAATGAAATATATGTGGTGTATGAGATTGATCATGTTCTTGTAATAGGAATCATGACTTGCATGTCGATGAGTATGACAACCGGCAGGAGCCATAGGAGTTGTCTTTATTTATTGTATGACTTGAGTGTCATTGAATAACGCCATGTAATTACTTTACTTTATTGCTAATCCATTAGCCATAGTAGTAGAAGTAATAGTTGGCGAGAAAACTTCATGGATACACGATGATGGAGATCATGATGATGGAGATCATGGTGTCATGCCGGTGACGATGATGATCATGGCGCCCTGAAGATGGAGATCAAAAGGAGCAAAATGATATTGGCCATATCATGTCACTGTTTGATTGCATGTGATGTTTATCATGTTTTTACATCTTATTTGCTTAGAACGACGGTAGCATAAATAAGATGATCCCTCATAAAAA
Source organism: Triticum dicoccoides (assembly GCF_002162155.2). NCBI lineage: Eukaryota > Viridiplantae > Streptophyta > Magnoliopsida > Poales > Poaceae > Triticum > Triticum dicoccoides. The sequence goes on along the minus strand of NC_041383.1, from coordinate 684,267,708 downwards.
TTTCAAGAATGTGTTCCCCCTAACTATGCGCCGTTGCAAAAGTTCGTTGTTTCGAAGCACCACATGATGATCGGGTGTGATAGATTCTAACGTTCACATACAACGGGTGTAAGCCAGATTTACACATGCAAAACACTTAGGTTGACTTGATGAGCCTAGCATGTATAGACATGGCCTTGGAACACAAGAGACCGAAAGGTCGAACATGAGTCATATAGAAGATACAATCAACATGAATATGTTCACCGATGATGACTAGTCCGTCTCACGTGATGATCGGCCACGGCCTAGTTGACTCGGATCATGGATCACTTAGATGACTAGAGGGATGTCTATCTGAGTGGGAGTTCATTAGATAATTTGATTAGATGAACTTAATTATCATGAACTTATTTTAAAATCTTTGCAATATGTCTTGTAGATCAAATGGCCCATGCTAATGTTGCCCTCAACTTCAACGCGTTCCTAGAGAAAACCAAGCTGAAAGACGATGGTAGAAACTATACAGACTGGGTTCGGAACATGAGGATCATCCTCATAGCTGCCAAAAGAGCATATGTCCTAGATGCACTGCTAGGTGAAGCACCCGTTTTCCCAGCAACTCAAGACGTTATGAACGACAGTCAGTCGCGTAGTGATGATTACTCCCTGGTTCAGTGTGGCATGCTTTACAGCTTAGAACCGGGGCTCCAAAAGCGTTTTGAGCAGCACGAAGCATATGAGATGTTCCAAGAGCTAAAAATGGTTCTCCAAGCTCATGCCCGGGTCGAGAGATATGAACTCTCCGACAAGTTCTACGGTTGTAAAATGGAGGAGAATAGTTCTGTCAGCGAGCACATACTCAAAATGTCTGGGTTACACAATCGCTTGTCTCAGCTGGGAGTTAATCTCCCGGATGACGTGGTCATTGACAGAATCCTTCAGTCGCTCCCACCTAGCTACAAGAGCTTTGTGATGAACTACAATATGCAGGGGATGGTGAAAACCATTCCTTTGGTATTTTCAATGCTGAAATCAGCGCAGGTGGAGATCAAAAAGGAACATCAAGTGTTGATGGTCAATAAAACCACTAGTTTCAAGAAAGGCAAGGGTAAGAAGAACTTCAAGAAGGACGGCAAGGGAGTTGCCACACCCGATAAGCCAGATGCTGGGAATAAGCCAAAGCACGGACCCGAATCTAAGACTGAGTGCTTTTATTGCAAGGGAAACGGTCACTGGAAGCGGAACTGCCCCAAGTACTTGGCGGACAAGAAGGCCGGCAACACCAAAGGTATATGTGATATACATGTTATTGATGTGTACCTTACCAGTACTTGTAGTAGCTCCTGGGTATTTGATACCGATGCGGTTGCTCATATTTGTAACTCAAAAGAGGAGCTACAGAATAAACGGAGACTGGCGAAGGACGAGGTGACGATGCGCGTCGGGAATGGTTCCAAGGTCGATGTGATCACCGTCGGCACGCTACCTCTACATTTACCTACGGGATTAGTTTTAAACCTCAATAATTGTTATTTAGTGCCAGCTTTGAGCATGAACATTGTATCTGGATCTCGTTTAATGCAAGATGGCTACTCATTTAAATCCAAGAATAATGGTTGTTCTATTTATATGAGAGATATGTTTTATGGTCATGCCTCGCTGGTCAATGGTTTATTCTTGATGAATCTCGAACGTGATGTTACACATATTCATAGTGTGAATACCAAAAGATGTAAGGTTGATAATGATAGTCCCACATACTTGTGGCACTGCCGCCTTGGTCACATTGGTGTCAAACGCATGAAGAAGCTCCATGCAGATGGACTTTTGGAGTCTCTTGATTACGAATCATTTGACATGTGTGAACCATGCCTCATGGGCAAAATGACCAAGACTCCATTCTCTGGAACAATGGAGTGAGCAACCAACTTATTGGAAATCATACATACTGATGTGTGAAGTCCAATGAGCGTTGGGGCTCGCGGTGGCTATCGTTATGTTCTCACCCTCACTGATGACTTAAGTAGATATGGGTATGTCTACTTAATGAAACACAAGTCTGAGACCTTTGAAAAGTTCAAGGAATTTCAGAGTGAGGTGGAGAATCAACATGACAGAAAAATAAAGTTCTTACGATCAGATCGTGGGGGAGAATATTTAAGACACGAGTTTGGCACACACTTAAGGAAATGTGGAATTGTTTCACAACTCACGCCGCCTGGAACACCTCGGTGTAATGGTGTGTCCGAACATCGTAATCGCACTCTATTGGATATGGTGCGGTCTATGATGTCTCTTACCGATTTACCGCTATCATTTTGGGGATACGCTTTAGAGACAGCTACATTCACTTGAAATAGGGCACCGTCTAAATCCGTTGAGACGACACCATATGAATTATGGTTTGGGAACAAACCTAAGCTGTCGTTTCTAAAAGTTTCGGGATGCGATGCTTATGTCAAGAAACTTCAACCTGAAAAGCTCGAACCCAAGTCGGAAAAATGCGTCTTCATAGGATATCCTAAGGAAACCATTGGGTATATCTTCCACCTTAGATCCTAAGGCAAGATCTTTGTTGCCAAGAACGGGTCCTTTCTGGAGATAGAGTTTCTTTCGAAAGAAGTAAGTGGGAGGAAAGTAGAACTTGATGAAGTACTACCTCTTGAACCGGAAAGTAGCGCAGCTCAGGAAGATGTTCCTGTGGTGCCTGCACCGACTAGACAGGAAGTTAATGATGATGGTCAAGATACTTCTAATCAAGTTGCTACTGAACTTCGTAGGTCCACAAGGACACGTTCCACACCAGAATGGTATTGCAACCCTGTCCTGGAAATCATGTTGTTAAACAACGGTGAACCTTCGAACTATGAAGAAGTGATGGCGGGCCCAAACTCCAACAAATGGCTTGAAGCCATGCAATCCGAGATAGGATCCATGTATGAAAACAAAGTATGGACTTTGACAGACTTGCCCGATGATCGGCGAGCGATAGAAAATAAATGGATCTTTAAGAAGAAGACCAATGCGGATGGTAATGTTACCATCTATGAACTCGACTTGTCTCTAAGGGTTACCGACAAGTTCAAGGGTTGACTACGATGAGACCTTCTCACCCGTAGCGAAGCTAAAGTCCGTCCGGATCATGTTAGCAATTGCCGCATTCTATGATTATGAGATATGGCAAATGGACGTCAAAACGGGATTCCTAAACGGCTTTCTTAAGGAAGAATTGTATATGATGTAGCCGGAAGGTTTTGTCGATCCTAAGAATGCTAACAAGGTATGCAAGCTCCACCGCTCCATCTATGGGATGGTGCAAGCATCTCGGAGTTGGAACATTCGTTTTGATGAAATGATCAAAGCGTTTGGGTTTATGCAGACTTATGGAGAAGCCTGCGTTTAAAAGAAAGTGAGTGGGAGCTCTGTAGCATTTCTCATATTATATGTGGATGACATACTATTGATGGGAAATGATATAGAACTTTTGAACAACATAAATGCCTACTTGAATAAGTGGTTTTCAATGAAGGACCTTGGAGAAGCTGCTTACATATTAGACATCAAGATCTATAGAGATAGATCGAGACGCCTCATAGGTCTTTCACAAAGCACATACCTTGATAAGATATTGAAGAAGTTCAATATGGATCAGTCCAAGAAGGGGTTCTTGCCTGTATTGCAAGGTGTGACATTGAGCTCGGCTCAATGCCCGACCATGGCAAGAGATAGAGAAAAGATGAGTGGCATCCCCTATGCCTCGGCCATAGGGTCTATTATGTATGCCATGCTGTGTACCAGACCTCATGTAAACCTTGCCGTAATTTTGGTAGCAAGGTACCAAAGTAATCCTGGCATGGAACACTGGACAGCGGTCAAGAATACCCTGAAGTACCTGAAAAGGACTAAGGATATGTTTCTCGTTTATGAAGGTGACGAAGAGCTCGTCGTAAAGGGTTATGTCGATGCTAGCTTCAACACAGATCTGGATGACTCCAAGTCACAAACCGGATACGTGTATATTTTGAATGGTGGGGCAGTCAGCTGGTGCAGTAGCAAGCAAAGCGTCGTGGCGGGATCTACATGTGAAGCGGAGTACATGGCAGCTCGGAGGTAGCACATGAAGCAATCTAGATGAAGGAGTTCATTACCGACCTAGGAGTTATTCCCAATGTGTTGGGGTGCTATGTCTTGAGCTAGCGTTGGTTTTCCCCGAAGAGGAGAGCGTGATGCAGCAAGTGTAGCGTAAGTATTTCCCTCAGTTTTGAGAACCAAGGTATCAATCTAGTAGGAGGCTTCTCAAAAGTCCCACGCACCTACACAAACAAACTGAGAACTCGCAACCAACGCAATAAAGGGGTTGTCAATCCCTTCACGGCCACTTGCGAAAGTGAGATCTGATAGAGATAGTATGATAAGATAAATATATTTCTGGTATTTTATAATATAGATGCAAAAAGTAAAGATGAAATAAAAGTAGATTGAAAGCAAATATGATAAGAGATAGACCCGGGGGCCATAGGTTTCACTAGAGGCTTCTCTCAAGATAGCATAAGTATTACGGTGGGTGAACAAATTACTGTCGAGCAATTGATAGAAAAGCGCATAGTTATGAGATTATCTAGGCATGATCATGTATATAGGCATCACGTCCATAACAAGTAGACCGACTCCTGCCTGCATCTACTACTATTACTCCACACAACGACCGACTCCTGCCTGCATCTAGAGTATTAAGTTCATAAGAACAGAGTAACGCATTAAGCAAGATGACATGATGTAGAGGGATAAACTCATGCAATATTATATAAACCCCATCTTGTTATCCTCGATGGCAACAATACAATACGTGTCTTGCAACCCTTTTTTCACTGGGTAAGAACACCGCAAGATTGAACCCAAAGCTAAGCACTTCTCCCATGGCAAGAAAGATCAATCTAGTAGGCCAAACCAAACTGATAATTCGAAGAGACTTGCAAAGATAACTCAAACATACATAAAAGAATTGGGAGAAGATTCAGTTAATATCCATAGATAAATCTGATCATAAACCCACAATTCATCGGATCTCGACAAACACACTGCAAAAAGAGATTACATCGAATAGATCTCCACAAGAGAGGGGGAGAACATTGTATTGAGATCCAAAAAGAGAGAAGAAGCCATCTAGCTAATAAGTATGGACCCGTAGGTCTGTGGTAAACTACTCACAACTCATTGGAGGGCAAGGGTGTTGATGTAGAAGCCCTTCGTGGTCGATTCCCCCTCCAGCGGAGTGCCGGCGAAGGCTCCAAGATGGGATCTCGCGGATACAGAAGGCTACGGTGGTGGAAATTGTGTTTCTGGTGCCCCTGGATGTTTTCGGGGTACGTAGGTATATATAGGAGGAAGAAGTACGTCGGTGGCCGCCCGAGGGGCCCACGAGACAGGGGGCGTGCCCTACAGGGGGGGCGCGGCCCCCTATCTCGTGGGTCCCTCAGGAGCTTCTTGACTTGCACTCCAAGCTCTCAGGATCACGTTCGTTCCAAAAATCACGCTCCCGAAGGTTTCATTCCGTTTGGACTCCGTTTGATATTCCTTTTCTTCGAAATACTGAAATAGGCAAAAAAACAGCAATATGGGTTGGGCCTCCGGTTAGTAGGTTAGTCCCAAAAAATGATATAAATATGTAAAATAAAGCCCATAAACATCCAAAAGGGGTAATATAATAGCATGGAACAGTCAAAAATTATAGATACGTTGGAGACGTATCAAGCATCCCCAAGCTTAATTCCTGCTCGTCCTCGAGTAGGTAAATGATAAAAAAGAAATTTTTGATGTGGAATGCTACCTAGCATAATTCTCAATGTAATTTTCTTTATTGTGGCATGAATGTTCAGATCCAAATGATTCAAAATAAAAGCTTATAAATCATAAAAATAATAATGCTTCAAAGCATACTAACAAATAATCATGTCCTATCAAAATAACATAGCCAAAGAAAGCTTATCCCTACAAAATCATATAGTTAGGCCATGCTTCATTTTTATTACACAAAATACTCCCATCATGTACAACCCCGATGAAGAGCCGAGCAATTGTTTCATACTTTTTAACGTGCTTCAGCTTTTTCAACTCTTACGCAATACATGAGCGCAAGGCATGGACATAGCACTATGGTGATAAATGGTAGTGGTTGTGAGGACAAAAAGTGGGAGAAGATAGTCTCACATCAACAAGGCGTATCAACGGGCTATGGAGATGCCCATCAATAGATATCAATGTGAGTGAGTAGGGATTGCCATGCGGATGCACTAGAGCTATAAATATATGAAAGCTCAACAAAAGAAACTAAGTGGGTGTGCATCCAACTTGCTTGCTCACGAAGACCTAGGGAACTTTGAGGAAGCCCATCATTGGAATATACAAGCCAAGTTCTATAATGAAAAATTCCCACTAGTATATGAAAGTGACAACATATGAGACTCTCTATCATGAAGATCATGGTGCTATTTTGAAGCACGAGTGTGGAAAAAGAGATAGTAGCAATTGTCCCTTCTCTCTTTTTCTCTCATTTTTTTCTTTGTTTTTTTTCTTTCTCTTTTTTCTTTCTTTTTTCTTTTTTTTCTTTTTGGTTGGCTTCTTTGGCCTCTTTTATTTTTATAAAGTCCGAAGCCTCATCCCGACTTGTGGGGGAATCATAGTCTTCATCATCCTTTCCTCACTAGGACAATGCTCTAATAATGAAGATCATCACACTTATATGGATTTACATCTCAAGAATTACAACTCAAAGCTAGAACAAGATATGACTCTATATGAATGCCTCCGACGGTGTACTAGGATATGCAATGAATCAAGAGCGACATGTATGAAGATTATTGAAAGTGCGTTATGTCGACTAGAGGGGGGTGAATAGGCAATTTTTATGAATTCTTCACTGAGGAATTTGCCGGTGAGGAAATTCCTTAGCGAAGAACTATTAGCAGCGGAATAAGTACTCAGAAGTAAGCATAACAGAATACAAGCATGGTCATCATGATGAAATGAAGACTAGCACAGAGTACAGAAAGCGTAATCACAGGATAACACAAGATGAAGACAAACAGACTGAAGAAATTGAACTGAGGAAATTGACAAAGTCTTCAGTCAAAGTCTTCAAACACAGATATGAACAAACACTCAACACAGTAATGAGGAAATGAAAGGGTTGAGGAAATAGAACCAGTTAGGTTGGTGAAGACAATGATTTGGTACACCAATTCCAACTGCTGTCTCAGTTGTACGTCTGGTTGGAGCCGCTGAGTATTTAAACTCGAGGACACGCAGTCCCGGACACCCAGTCGCTGAGCACGCAGCTCAGGACACCCAGTCCTCACCGTATTCTCCTTGAACTAAGGTCATGCAGACCTCTTCAGGCGACTTCCAAACCTTCACAGACTTGGTCACTCGGCGATCCACAATTCCTCTTGGATGCTCTAGACCTTGACGCCTAACCGTCTGGAAGAAGCACAGTCTTCAAAGGTAACAAGTGTCGGATCCACGCAGGATCAATTTCTTCAGTGATGCTCAATCACTTTGGGTTTGTAGGGGTTTGGTTTTGGGTTTTCCTCACTCGATGATTTTCTCTCAAAGTCCTCGGAGGATGGGTTGCTCTCAAATGGCAAGTGTCAAGTTCTCTCGGAGCAGCCAACCAGCTAGTGGTTGTAGGGGGCGGCTATTTATAGCCTAGGGAGCAGCCCGACATGATAAGACATAAATGCCCCTCAATGATATGACCGTTAGGTGGATAAGATATTTTGGGACAGCTGGCGCGCAGCACAGCAACGGTCGGAAATTTGACTCTCAAATTCCTCAGGGCTCTCATGTTCCTCACTGTGTAGGTAATTCGTACTGACGAATTCCTAACTCCTCAGTCAGAACAAATTCATCAGTGACCAGAAGAACTTCGTCTCTGTCACTGAAGAAAGTGACTGAACTGTATGAGATTTCCAAAGGCTTCACTCGAAGGGATTGGTAGGTGTAGGATTTTGAGTTGAGCATCACACGGAAATTTTTCCTTAGTATTTCCTCGACCCCCTTTAACAGTACGGTGTTTCCTATGACTCAAGAAAGAGAAAATGAAACTACGAAAACAAAAGTCTTCACGCTTCATGTTCCACAAATGAATACCAAGTCTTCAAGGTCACACCAATTTCTTCACTTTCAAAGTCTTAAGAAAGTCTTCAGAATATCAAAGTCTTCAGTTGAAGAACTTCATTTTTAGGGGTCAACTTTCTCTGTAAATATCAAACTCCTCATAGACTTATAGACCTGTGTACACTCACAAACGCATTAGTCCCTTAACCTATAAGTCTTCAATACACCAAAATCACTAAGGGGCACTAGATGCACTTACAATCTCCCCCTTTTTGGTGATTGATGACAACATAGGTTAAGTTTTCAACGGGGATAAACATATGAAGTGTATACACTGATATTGAGGAATTTGATTACAAGATATAGAAGAACTCCCCCTGAAGATGTGCATAGTGAGGAATTTGCTTTTGAGGCAATGCACATTTGAAGAGTTGAATCATGGAGATCTCCCCCTATATCTTGTAATTCATACACGCATTTGATATATAATATGAAGAATTTGAAATGCATGATGAAATATGGTGCCTGATGAGATTCAGCATGCGTCCAATGTCATTAACGAGGAATAAGCATGCAAAGCATAATGCAACAAAAGTATCAGCGCACCATCGGGTTTAAGATTACAACTCAATCCAAATAAAAGTTTCAGAAGAACGAGAGTTGTAACTTAAAAAATGCCCTTAATATAGACCCGCTTGAAGACTAACTCAGATTTCTCCCCCTTTGTCATCAAATGACCAAAAGGATTGAAACTGAGGACTAACGCCCCTGAAGAATTTCAAGTCGATGGAGGAGCGCCAGCGTTGTCGGGGTTGTTTGTTGTAGCAGGGTCTGCCGCAGTGTCGTCCAAATCTTCATACTCATCAGTGTCACGCGATGAAGAATAAGAGCTGGCCACCAGTGGAGGAATTTTGACCCTCTTGAATTTCTTCGGAGGAGGTGCAGACCAGTCAAATTCTTCCTTGAGACCCATGGTCTTTAGTTCTTCAGCGCTATAGACATGAGTGAGGACAGCCCAGGTGCGGTTGAAGGTTTCATGAAGGTAGTATTGGTTCTTCTTCACTGCATTGTGTGTTGAGGTCATATTGTGAAGAAGTGCACCAAACTGATGCTTTACCCATTTGTGATTACGATCAACCTTCTGACGAAGACTGAGGAGTAACTCACGGTCAGTCATCACCCTGGGTGCTGTGGCTTGAGGATTTTGCTTGGCTGAGGTATTTGCGGCAGGGTCATGTGTGGCAGAATTGTCATTGGTAGAGTAAGATGCAGCCTTGCGAAATTGACCATCCAATGGACGAATGCCTTCATCGATCACAGCAGCGGCCTTGCCTTTATCATCAGCTGATGAAACTGTCCGTTTGAGGACTTCAATGGGAGGCAAGTAGCTACCGTGGTTCAGAGTGTCAGCTTTGTAATTCAGTGAAGATCTTGCCCTGATGAATCTCATAATCCAAGGAGCATAGGGCTTCAGCTCGAATGGTGACATAGCAATATTGGCCAGAGTCCTCATGAAGAAATCATGGAAGTTGACGGGTACGCCATGAATGATGTTGAAAAGCATATTCTTCATGATGCCAACGACTTCTTCATCATTTGAGTCGTGGCCTTTGATGGGACTCATTGTCTTCGTCAGAATTCGATAGACAGTCCGAGGCACATAGAGTAATTCCTTGACGAGGAATTTGGTTCGTGGGGCCTGCCTTGGCTTCAAAGGATTCATCATCACTTGCATATAGTGATTTGAAAGTTCTAGTTCGTTGTAGATACAACGAGCACCATCAAGTGGAGGACTGAGTGGTAGAGCACGAAGCAATTCAGTTGCTGGTGCCTTGTAGTGAGTATTTTCAGACATCCAGTCTAATAACCATGAGTTCACGTCTTCAGCGTCTCCGGTGATGTGCAGAGTTGCATAGAATTGAAGAATGAGTTCTTCATTCCAGTCACAGATATCAATGGAGAAATTCAGAAGTCCTGCGTCGTGAAGAACTCTGAGGACTGGCTCAAAGACGGGAAGAGACTCCATGTCCACATGAGGAATATGTGCATGATCAAAGACTTTGTCTTTGTTGAAGAGCACTGAGGAATAGAAATTGGCTTGGCTGGCAGTCCAGAACCGCCTCTTCCTTATGCGAGCAGAATCATATGGATTATAATCAGTGAAGAATACGTGCTCGGCAAAGAAATCTTCAGCCTTGAACTTCTGTTTGCTTGAGAACGGATTCTTTGGCTTTGGCAGAGGGGTGTCAGTGAGTTGCATCACCACCTCAGGAATCGCGAGCTCAGGTTCTTCAGGCTGAGGAATTTCTTGTTCCTCAACAGGTGCAGTCTGAGGATCAGCAGCAGCAGGTTCATCAGCACTAGTGGCTGGAATTTCTTCATGGACAGATGAAGTGGGATGAGTTTCTTTAGAGCCCATTTGAACTGTTGGTGCAGGGGACTGAGGTATTTGTTGTAGTGGGGTGAAGAGTGGAGAATTTGGATGCTGACTTTCCCAAAAGTCATCGTTCATCACTGGCATTGTGTTTCCAATATCCACATCTTCTTCAAGTTCCTCAACACCGGCCTCTTCAGCTGTGAACTGAGGCATTGGCGAGGAAATGATTGGGGTTGAAGGGATTGCTTCCACTTCAATTTCTTCATCAATCTGCTCTGACGAAGCAGCAGAATGATTTTCTTCATCAGATCCGCTTGGGATCTCATAGTCTTCTCCAAAAGGAACAAGGTCCTTTGATGGCATGGAGGAAATCGGAACAGCATCAATTGGATTTTCGAGTGAGCTGGTCATTGGCTTCATTTTCTTCGCAGCCGAAGAGTTTGACGCAGCTGATGACTTCCTTTTCTTCACTGTAGCTCGCTCTGCAGCCTTGGTCTTCTTCACATCAGAAGCAGATGGAAGAATTGGAGTTGGTGTTGGCGCAGGAGGAGCTGAGGAATCTGGATGATTTTCCTCAGGCGCAACTGATGTAGTTGCCCTGACTTGTTCAGTTTCTTCGGGCACACCACTAGTGGATGCCCTGGCAATTTCTTCAGCGGCTGGAATGGGATCATCAGCCCTGGAACTGGCATTTTCATCAGCAGCCTGAACTTCATCAGCGGTGCTGGCATGTTCTTCAGTCGGCTGAGCTGAGGTTCCAGCCTGAGGAATTTCATGTTGCGTTGGAGCAGCAAGATTGGTGAATTTCTTCGTCAGATTGATGAATCTTACTTTAGCTCCTTGCCAATCAGCATAGTAGGCATCAAGGTCTTTGCTGAGGGCTTGGATTTCAGTCTGGACCTTGAGAAGTTCCTCAGGTGTCATTTTGACAATGTTTTTCTTCAGGAACTTCTCCTTTCTGTATTGAGCTTTCTTGATCTCTCTTGCCTTTTCAAACTTCCATTTCTCTTCAGTGATGAAATGGGTCAACATATGACTTTGTCCAGGGGTCAGATGAAAATCAGGCATAGGGGTGTTTGGATCCTTGTGCCAGAGATCAATATAATCGAGGATTTTCCTTGGATCCAACAGCAGTGGCACAGATGTGCCTTTGGCTCTAGTGGCCCTTTCTTGGTGATCTCTGATGATTTCCGCAAGTTCATCATCAGAAGCTTCATCATCAGATGGCACATGGAATGCGACCTGTTTCTTCTTTGGACTTGGCCGAGGACCTCGTCCAGCTGTTGTTTTGGTCTTCAACAGTGTGGGGCCTGTATATAAATTGGTGCAGCTGAGGAACTTGCTGAAACACCAGATGAAATCGAGAAACCAGCAGTCCTTTGACATGTAGCTAGATGCACAGGAGCTGAGGACTTTGAAGGAGCTGTTGAGGACTTTGGTGGAGCTGTAGCAGTGTGAGAAATTTGCCGTGAGGGCACTGTTGGTGAAGCACTTGGCTTACGAGCAGGCTTCTTTGGCATGGATTTCCTCAGTTTGACCGAGGCCTCAGTAGCAGTAGCAGTGGCAGAATCCTCATTGAATTTCTTCACTGCCTCCTTGGCTTGTCTTGCCAATTTAGCTTGGCGCTTAGCCCATTCTTCAGGAAAGTCCTCACCACGTTTGATGCTTGTGGGGTCAGCTACTTGGCCAGGTGCCAATGGAGCTCTTGGGCATGGAGGATTGAGGGCAAATTTCCTCATGTACTTTGGAGTCACATATCTGTATTCCCTCCATTCCCTTGCCCATCTCTGTTCAATCCTCTGAATGCGCACCTTGCGCTGATTTTTGTTTTCTTTGTCAAATTTTGCTTCATCAGGTGTGCAATAGTCAGCATAAATTTCCTCAGAGATTTCAAATGCAGTCATAACCTCAGGTTTCTTTCCTCCTTTCTGCGGCTTCTTACCGTCTGCCATATTCTTCAGTTGAGGAATTTGAACAATCGAGTTCCCTGAAGAAGTATGCAGTTTTTCTTCGAGGAATGCTGCAAATGAGTTAAGTTGATGAGAACCTTGTGATTCAGCAGCAGAGATGAGTACCTGTGAACAGAGTACAGGTGCGAGGAATTTGGAGAGGTCATATGCGTTCTCAGAAGATTTTTCAAAAAGAAGAAGTTTGAGGAATTTGACCAGATGAGCCTTGAAGAATTTCACTAAGCGATCTTTGTCTTAGGTTCCAGAGTTGTATAGATCGAGGATCCACACAATTGAGGAATCTTGAGGAAAATCATTGCTTAGAGAAACGAATCAAGAGCATAGTTTGTTTGAGGTGTTCATATGTGTGAAGATTTGAAGAATAAACACCTTTGAAGATTTTCAGGAAAGTTTGAGAATCAAAGTGAGTGATAAAAGTAACTTTTAATTACCCGAAGTGAAGAACACGATGAACTGGGTGGTGTAGATGTGAAGCTTGTCTGTTCAGATCTTCCACGCCCTAACTCGGCGGAGGAAGACAGCTACAGCGGCGGCGGAGTGAAGATTTCCGCGGTCGGCGTGAGTACGACGGCGACGAGGTCGAGGCAGCAAAGCTCTTCCTCACCGGTGACGATGGAGTAGCGGCGGCGCTAGGGTTTGAGGAGCTCGAGCGGGAGAGAGAGGTCGAGCGGAGGAAAAGAAGTGAGGATGGAGAGAGGGGTATTTATAGAGGCAGTGAAAAACTGTTCGCCCGAAGATTTAGGATGAACCTGCCCCTGACCATTCTCCTTCTCACGACATGTGTCACCCATGTACTGTGTAGTGGAGATCGTGTACGATCATGGGTGAGTAAAATAATGCATTGTGGGACGCGGAATGGTTTGAGCGGCAAAACCGAAAGTTTGGATAAGATCAGTTTTAAAGTTTCGTTCGCAATTTCTTCAGCTGACAAGGACACAGTGAAGATTTTGAACAAGTTTCAAATAGAACGCACATGAAGAATTTGTGAATAGATTGGGTTGAGTATAGCATAGAGGGGGAAGGGTCCGATCACATTCACTTAGCAGGAAAAACGACTTGAAGAAATAGCCATAAGTGAATGCTGTAGAGGACATAAACCCATATATATATACATATAGCCAATGAAGAAAAACGAAGGAACCAGTGAAGATTTTGAAAAGTTGAAGAATTTGAAAAAAAAACTGAAGAATTTCAAAACTAAGGAAAAACTCAAATTGAAGATTTTCAACTTTTTGTGGTGGCGTGACCCACCGTATAAGAATGATGATTTCAGACACCGCGTACAATTGTCGTAGGGTTCTGAGAATCAAATTCTTCATTAATTTCTTCACACTTAGAGTGTTATTCTTCATTGATTGAAGAAAAACGTTTCCTCATGTGTTGCACATCTAAGTCATCAATTTTGCATAAGTGTTAGGATGTGTGTCCTTTTCAAAGAACATTCAAAGATTCTAAGATATTTAGCTCACACCGCAACTTGCTAAATCTCTTCTCATCCAAGGGCTTAGTGAAGATATCAGCTAGCTGTTCTTCAGTCTTCACGTGCTCGATGGAGATGTCTCCCTTCAACACATGATCACGAAGAAAATGATGACGAATCTGAATGTGCTTTGTCTTTGAGTGCTGAACTGGGTTGTGAGCAATCTTGATGGCACTCTCATTGTCGCAGAGGAGAGGCACATTCTTCACGTTGACGCCATAGTCCTTGAGTGTTTGCTTCATCCAAAGCAGTTGAGCACAGCAAGAGCCAGCAGCAATGTATTCAGCTTCCGCAGTGGACAATGATACGCAGTTCTGTTTCTTCGAGGACCAACAGACCAAAGATCGTCCGAGGAAATGACAAGTGCCAGAAGTTGACTTGCGGTCCACACGATCACCAGCATAGTCAGAGTCAGAATATCCAATGAGATCAAAAGCAGAGCCCTTGGGGTGCCATAATCCTAGTGTTGGTGTGTGAGCTAGATATCGAAGAATATGCTTCACAGCCTTATGGTGTGATTCCTTCGGTGCAGCTTGAAATCGGGCACGCATGCAAACACTAAGCATTATATCTGGCCTAGATGCACATAAGTACAATAAAGAACCAATCATGGAGCGGTATACCTTGTGATCGAAGTCAATACCATTTTCATCAGTGCATAGATGGCCATTTGTGGGCATAGGAATTTTGACGCCTTTGCAATCTTGCATGCCGAATTTCCTCAGTACATCTTTGAGGTATTTCTCCTGAGATATGAATATGCCATTGCGCTATTGACGAATTTGAAGACCTAAGAAGAATTTTAACTCTCCCATCATAGACATTTGATATTCTTCACTCATCATATAGGCAAATTCATCACTATAACGTTGGTCAGTACAGCCAAAGATAATATCATCAACATATATTTGGCACACAAACAGTTCACCATCATAAGATTTAGTAAAGAGAGTAGGGTCGAGTGAACCGGGTGTGAAGCCATTCTTCACGAAGAATTCCTTCAATGTATCATACCACACCCGAGGGGCTTGCTTGAGGCCATAGAGGGCCTTATTAAGTCTAAAGACTTTGTCAGGATTCTTTGGATCTTCAAAACCTGGGGGTTGAGCAACATATACTTCTTCCTCAAGCTTACCATTGAGGAATGCACTTTTCACATCCATTTGATATAAGATGATATCATGATGGTTAGCATAAGCAAGTAATATGCGAATAGCCTCAAGTCTAGCAACAGGTGCAAAAGTTTCATCGAAATCAATTCCTTCAACATGTGTGTAGCCTTGAGCTACCAGTCGTGCCTTATTACTCACAACAAGGCCATTTTCATCTTGCTTGTTGCGGTAGATCCACTTTGTGCCAATGATATTATGCTTGCGAGGATCTGGACGTTTGACCAGTTCCCAGACATTGTTGAGCTCGAACTGATGTAATTCTTCTTGCATGGCCTGAATCCACTCCGGCTCCAAGAATTCTTCATCTACCTTAGTGGGCTCTGTGATAGAGACAAAAGCATAGTGCCCACAAAAGTTAGATAAATGTGAAGCTTTTGAGCGTGTGAGAGGACCTGGCGCTCGAATGGTATCGATGATCTTCTCCACTTGCACTTCTTTTGCAACGCGAGGATGAGCTGGTTGTCGCTGAGGAGTTTGGTCAGCATTTTCTTCAGCACCATTTTCCTCAGCATTTTCTTCAGGTGTATCAGCTCGATGTTCTTCATGAACTGGAATGAATTCTTCAGCAAATTCTTCAGTAGGAATAACATCCTCAGTTGCCTTGAACTTGATAGAATCCTCAGGTGCTGGTTCATCTAACACAGAAGGTAGGTGCTCTCTTTGCGAGCCATTAGTTTCATCGAACCGCACATCTATAGTGCCAACAATCTTGTGAAGAACAATGTTGAAGACTCTGTAGGTGTGCGAGTCCTTTCCGTAACCAAGCATAAAACCTTCATGTGCTTTCGGTGCAAATTTAGAATTGTGGTGAGGATCTCTAATCCAACATTTAGCACCGAAGACTCTGAAATAAATCACATTGGGTTTCTTGTCAGTGAGGAGTTCATAGGCCGTCTTCTTGAAGAATTTGTGAAGATATACTCTGTTGATGATGTGGCACGCAGTATCAATTGCATCAATCCAAAAACGATGAGGCGTTTTGTATTCATCAAGCATAGTGCGAGCCATCTCAACAAGAGTTCTGTTCTTGCGCTCCACGACGCCATTTTGCTGAGGAGTATAGGGAGCAGATAACTCATGAGTAATACCAAGTTCATCAAGTGTCGGTGTACTAGAATAGGGGTACCCTAGTACCCCGAACTTGTGCACGGGCAGTTGCAGCGCCCCGCGGCAAGGGCTTGCCGGGTGACCGCCAAGATCCTCCGTGGCTCCTTTGGAGCCATTCAAGAACAAAGTGTTCAAGTCAAGGAGGCAAGGCCCCGACAAGAGGAACTTGCCGGGAAGACCAACCAAGGCATCTCAGGGAACTTGCCGCGACGCGCCACGCGTCCCCGCAAGGCCCGGCGAGCGACAAGCACCCGGACGCGACAAGACGACGACCGCGGCAAGGCACTTACCGCGGCAAGCGGCCGCTCTGTGCCCATGCTCCAGCGCATCCACCAACGTGTCGCCCTGGGGGCCTTTCCCGGCGCGCGTGGCGGAAGGCTGTGCAGCCAGCGGTGCGCAGTGGCATGCGGTGCTGACAAGATCGCCATCGTGGCAAGCGGTGGCGCCCCTGACGGTCCTTTTCCGCACTGTTGTGGGCGACACAGACGGGCATTTAATGCCCTTGTCCCCTGTCGTCAGGGTTAGGTAGGAAACACTGTACAAGTAACTATACCAACCACCTCTCTTTTTACATTTGTACCCTTGTTTACATTGCCACCTGTCGGTGACCCCTTTTAACGTATAAAAGGAGGCCCATGCGCAATGTAGAAAGGGTTCGGATCATTCGGAAGCCAGAAAAACACTTAGCTCTCTTGAGCCAGAACACAATAGAATCAGACAAGCAGCAGTAGGAGTGTTATCTCCCCGGAGAGCTCCGAAGCTGGGTAAACTGCTCGTGTGCTTCGCCTCGATCTGCTCTTCGTGCGACCTCCGCCCCCCGCCGAACCGAAAGGGGCTCGGTCCGCCGGCCCCATAGGTGTTCGTGGATCAGTTTCCCCGACATCTTTGGCGCACCAGGTAGGGGGTGCGTCGAGATTGTGTGAACCTGATCCGGCGTGCACACGAGCTAGATCTTCATTTTCTTCATCAACATGCCACCGACGAAGAAGGCTTCGTAGGCAGCCGTTCCGTCCGTGTCGATCCCACCACCACCGGAATAAACAAGTGGTGGGGTAGACGTCGGCGGAGGGACGGACGTCGACGAGGAAGCTCACGACGCTGCCAGGTCCAAGGGCAAGGCGGCTCAGACCTCGACGTCCGTGCTTGTTCCGCGCCCATCTCAGGAGGCGCAGGACCGACAACGTCATGGTACTCGCAGTACCATACGTTTGTTGGGCCAAGATCAAGCTGGTGGATCCCGGGGCGCTCAAGACCAGCATGCACGCCAGCGTGCCAGCACGAGCGAGACACGGTCGCCCGGACGGGATAATGCTCCTTCTAACATAGTTAGAAGTCCGAGCATATCCCGCTCCTCGCGCCGTCCGCCATTGCCACCCACCACTCTGGCGGAAGCTTTGGCGCGAGCTCAACTGCTCCTGGATTACCCTCCGACGTCGGACAAGATCGACGAATGGAGGGCCACCATTCAGAGTCTCATCGGCTACGCCAACGGCGACTCTCCACGGCAGCCGAGTACGTCGCTGCCGCGGCAGGGTTACCAGGCACGAGCCGTTGGCAACGAAACTGGTGGGGGTGCAACCACCATGCAATCTCCACCCCGAAGGCCAAGATCGCCGAGTCGCCGGATCCACCTCGACAGCGACTCCACCGCATCGTCGGATCCACGAGCTCGTCGCGATCAGCGCCAAGTTCTCCGCGATCGACAGCAAGAAGACGCTCGTACTCGCATCGAGCGCCGAAGGGAAGCGCAACGTCAATCTGACAAGCGTGCTGGGCCTTCTGTTGACATGCATGCGCTAGGGGAACCAGGCGACCTGCCGTACGCAGTAGGTTGCCCTGCGTTCACTCGTGAGCTACGGCAAGTCCAGTGGCCCAGCACGAAGAACTTCAAGCCAGACGTACCGGAGAAGTACGACGACAAGACGCATCCGTCGGAGTTCCTCAGCATCTACACCATTGCGGTGCAGGCTGCCGGGGGACGGGACGACAAGATCCTTGCCAACTACTTCCCGCTAGTGCTCAAGCCCAACGTCAGATCCTGGCTCATGCACTTGCCGGACAACTCCATATCATCTTGGGCCGATCTATGCCATCAGTTTGTTGGCGCCTTCACAGGCGGCCACAAGCCTCATGGCCAAGAGAGTGACCTTCATCTGCTTGCCCAGAAGGAAGGAGAGCCTCTGCGCAAGTACATTCAAAGATTCAGCAACGTGGAGCACAACATCCCAGATGTCCACCCTGCCGCGGTAATCAGCACGTTCCACCAGAACGTGCGGAACCGCAGGATGCGGGAGGAGATGGTGATGTGCAAGATCAGAGACGTCAGTGAGCTATATGCCCTGGCCGACAAGTGTGCACGTGCTGAGGAAGGGAGGAGACTCCCCGGAGAGAATGTAGGAGCAGGAGGATCTGACAGTGAGGATGCTGCCCCGGCAAGGAAAAACCGGCGGCGCAATAACAGGAAGAAGAAAGGCAAAGAGGTGCTAGTTGTTGAGCAGTCCGGCAAGGAAGCCAAAGCCGATAACTCCGGCAAGGAGGTTACCGCGGCTGTGGCAGTTGCCGACAAGCAGGACGGCACCAACAAGCAGTACTGCAAGATCCACCGCACCAAGGGCCACGATCTCCAGAGCTGCAAGAAAGTCGAGCAGCTTGTTGAGCAACAGAAAGCTAAATACGAGCGGCGCGACAAGGAGAAAGCCCAAGAAGGTGCTGGGGGATCCGGCAAGAAACGTCCCGGCCGAGGAGGACGCCGCGGCAAGGCCAAGCAGCGGCAAGGAGACAGGCCTCCCCATGGCTGCGACAAGGATGAAGACGACGATGACGAAGACATGGACGATGAGGAGACTGATGAGCAGGAGTTCCAGAAAGCCACAGAGGTCCTGTGCGTTGACGGCGGTGCTTCTCTGCATACTTTGCACTGCCAGCTCAAGCAGTGGGTGCGGGAAGTCAATGCAGCAGAGCCACCCGTCGAGTCATGCAAGCCTCTGAAATGGTCCGGCATGCCTATCATCTTTGATATTGAGGACCACCCTGATCGCATAACTGCGGTCGGGTGCTTGCCGATGTTGGTTTCACCAACTATCCGCAACCTCAAGGTCACTAAGATGCTAGTTGATGGCGGAGCCGGCTTGAACTTGATCTCCTCCGCGGTACTCCAGAAACTCCAGATCCCTGACAGCGAGCTCGAAGAGACCGGCATGTTCCAAGGAATCAACCCGGGAAGGAGCAAGCTGAAGGGAAAGATCACGTTGCCGGTAACATTTGGCAGCGAGTTGAACTTCAGGACTGAGAGGGTCACTTTTGACATTGCTGATTTTCCATTGCCTTATAATAGGATACTTGGCCGTCCAGCGCTTGCCAAGTTCATGGCAGCCTCTCACTATGCCTACAACGTACTGAAGATGCCAGGCCCGATAAGTGTCATCTCTGTCCCTGGCGACAAGAAGGATGCTCTTATCTGCGCCGACAAGATCTACCGGGAAGCAGCAGCCGCAACAGATCGCAAATCACTTGCCGCTGAAGCTCCCGGGGGGAAGAAGAAGACCAAGTCCAGCAAGAGCTCTGATGCCCACTCTGGCAAGCGCACCTCTTCGGAGTGCTGCGCTACCGTCGAGGACGCACCATCGAGCTCCACCGGCAAGTGTAAGAAGGCAATGGCAGCTCCACCTGAGACTAGGAAGGTGCCCGCCAAGGAGGACGACACTGGTGGTACCTTCACCATCAGCGCCACTCTCGACCCTAAATAGGAAAGCGCGCTCGTTGCTTTCCTGCGGGCGAACGTCGACGTGTTTGTGTGGCAACCGTCTGACATCCCCGGTGTTCCCAGGAAAGTAATTGAGCACCACCTTGCCGTCTGTCCTCATGCGCGGCCCGTCAAGCAGAAAGTCAGGAAACAGGCAGTGGAGCGCCAAGAATTCATCGCAGAAGAAATCAAGAAGTTGGAAGCAGCAGGCCTTGTCAAAGGAGTGCTCCATCCTACGTGGTTGGCCAATCCTGTCGTCGTGCGCAAGGCTAACGGGAAATGCAGGCTTTGTATCGACTTTACCGATGTCAATAAAGCTTGTCCCAAAGATCCATTTCCCTTGCCGCGCATTGACCAGATTGTTGACTCCACGGCCGGATGTGATTTGCTTTCATTTCTTGATGCATACTCAGGATACCATCAGATCTTCATGGCAGAAGAGGATGAGGAGAAAACCGCATTCATCACCCCATGTGGCACCTACTGTTTCATACGGATGCCCTTCGGTTTAAAGAATGTTGGTTCAACATTTGCAAGGGTAGTCCATCATGCTTTTGAGCCGCAAATGCACAGAAATGTGGAAGCCTACATGGATGACATAGTGGTCAAGAGCAAGGACAGGGCGACCCTTATTCAAGATTTAGACGAAACATTTGCAAATCTGCGCAAGGTCAACCTCAAGCTCAACCCCGAGAAGTGCGTGTTTGGAGTCCCTTCCGGCAAGCTTCTCGGGTTCTTCGTGTCTCAGCGGGGAATCGAAGCCAATCCCGACAAGATCAAGGCCATCGAGTAGATCGAAGCACCAAAGCGCGTCAAGGATGTGCGAAGGCTTGCCGGTTGCGTGGCTGCTCTCAGCAGGTTTATCTCTAGATCTGCTGAGCGCGCCCTGCCATTCTTCAAAATCTTGAAGAAGGCAGGTCCAATGAAATGGACTCCGGAAGCGGAGGTTGCGCTGCAGGACTTAAAGAGATACATGTCCTCCACTCCAACACTTGTCGCACCTAAGCCACAGGAGAAGTTGCTGTTATATATAGCGGCAACCAATCAAGTGGTTAGTGCTGCGTTAGTGGCGGAGAGGGAGGCAGATGATGAGCCAACAACCGCGGCAGATGCATCCAGCGACAAGCAAGGAGTTTCGCCGGCAAGCTCTGGTCCGGCAAGCTTTGGTCCCGACAAGGATGGATCTGCGCAGGAGCATGAGAAGATGCAGAAGAGAATGGTGCAGCGCCCAGTGTACTTTGTCAGTTCCCTTCTGCAGGGGGCTAGGTCAAGGTACTCTGGTGTGCAGAAACTACTTTTCGACCTCCTCATGGCCTCAAGAAAGCTGCGCCATTACTTCCAAGCACATGAGATCACAGTCGTCACTCGCTTTCCGCTGAAGAGGATACAGCAGAATCCAGAAGCGACAGGCAGGATTGTCGAGTGGGCACTGGAACTGTCAAGCTTTGGCCTCAAGTTTGAGAGCACTTCAACTATCCAAAGCAGAGCATTGGCGGAGTTCATAGCAGAGTGGACGCCAACACAAGATGAAGAAATTCCAGAAGCGAGCATCCCCGTCAAGGAGGCAAGCAAAGAGTGGCTGATGTACTTTGATGGTGCCTTCTCGCTGCAAGGCGCCGGTGCAGGCGTGCTGCTTGTCGCGCCCACCGGAGAGCACCTCAAGTATGTAGTCCAGATGCACTTTCCCAAGGAGCAAGCAACCAACAATACTGCAGAGTACGAAGGCTTGCTTGCCGGTCTCAGGATCGCAGCAGAACTTGGGATCACGAAGCTCATTGTCAGGGGTGACTCACAGCTTGTCGTCCGCCAAGTGAACAAGAGTTATCAGAGTCCGTTGATGGAAGCTTATGTTGATGAAGTGAGAAAGCTAGAAGAGCACTTTGACGGCCTACAGATGGAACATGTTCCAAGAGCTCAGAATGACATCGCTGATGGCCTGTCAAAGTGTGCCGCACTTAAGTTACCTGTGGAACCAGGGATCTTTGTGCTCAAGCTGGCTCAACCGTCCGTAACGCCATCAACTGGACAGAACAAGAAGAGGAAGTTGATTTCTGGTGACTATTTTCCGGCAGAGCTCCCTGAAGCCGCCGCCAAGAAGGTCCCCAAGATCAACGCCAAGAGTGCTGAGGAGCAGTCTGCTCCGGCAAGCCTTACAGTTTGTTCCGTTGAAGCAGACGCTCCCGACAAGCTTTGCTCTAGTAAGCTTGCCGGGGAACATCAAGCTCCGGCTGAGCCTCAGGTTCTTGCCGTAGAAGCTGATGTTCCCGCAGCAGCAGATGCGCCACTAGTCCTTGTTGTCGAGCCGCAAGCTCCGGCATGGGCACAACAGATTGTCCATTCCCTTCAGACAGGAGAACTTCCCGAAGAGCAAGAAGAAGCGGAAAAAGTAGCCCAGCAGTCAAGCATGTACCAGTTTGTCGACAGCACACTGTACAGAAGAAGACTCAACGGTGTGAAATTGAAGTGTATTCACCGGGAAGAAGGACAAAAGCTGTTGGCAGAGATACACGGAGGCATATGTGGTCACCACATTGGTGCAAGAGCACTTGCCGGCAAAGCGTTCCGACAAGGTTTCTTTTGGCCGATAGCCCTCCAGGATGCAACTGCACAAGTAACCAAGTGTGAAGCGTGCCAGTTCCATTCCAAGCAGATACACCAGCCAGCTCAAGCTCTCCAGACGATCCCTTTATCCTGGCCATTTTCGGTCTGGGGGCTCGACATCCTCGGCCCCTTTCCCTGAGCTGTCGGGGGCTTTGAGTACTTGTACGTTGCAATCGACAAGTTCACAAAGTGGCCGGAAGTGGAAGTAGTGAGGAAGGTGACAGCACAGTCAGCGGTCAAGTTCTTCAGGTCGATTGTTTGCCGTTTCGGGATCCCTAACAGGATCATCACCGACAACGGCACACAATTCACGAGCCGCACCTTCATGCAGTACGTCCAAGATCTTGGCGCCAAGGTCTGCTTCGCTTCTGTTGCTCATCCGAGGAGCAACGGTCAAGCGGAGAGGGAAAATGCTGAAGTGCTGCGCGGGCTCAAGACCAGAACTTTCGACAGGCTGCGCAGGTGCGGAAGAAACTGGATCGAGGAGCTGCCGGTGGTTCTTTGGTCGATCAGGACAATGCCAAATCGAGCCACTGGCCAGACACCTTTCGCTCTAGTCTATGGAGCAGAGGCAGTTCTCCCCACAGAACTCGTATACGGGTCGCCTCGAGTGCTCGCTTATGATGAGCTTGAGCAAGAGCAGCTGCGACAAGATGACGCGCTGCTCCTTGAGGAGGATCGTCTTCAGGCTGCTGTACGAGCTGCTCGATACCAGCAAGCTTTGCGCCGCTACCATAGCCGCAAAGTTAATGCCAGAAGCTTCGAGGAAGGCGACCTTGTTCTTCGGCGCGTTCAGTCCGCCAAGAATTCCAACAAGTTGACGCCGAAGTGGGAAGGCCCTTATCGGATGAAACGAGTCACTAGGCCCGGCGCTGTCCGCCTTGAGACCGAAGATGGCATTCCGGTGAGCAACTCCTGGAACATTGAGCACCTTCGTAAGTTTTACCCGTAGGGCGCGGTTGCCGGAACCTGTTCCGGCAACCACCTTTTGTACAAGTCTTGCCGATGTTGCATGTAATCCTTTGTACAAAGCCGGGCGCAGATCCCGTGCATAAGTAAAGCTCGTATGCTCCGCACATCTTGTCAATTTCATGCATTATATTCTTCCTTGCATCCGTTATCTAACACTTTGTGCAGCACCTGCCCCCGGTAAGCGATAACGAGACAAAAAGCTCCATATCTTTATTTTCTCCTCTTTCTTTTTCTAATAAAGGAAAGGAAGATTCCCTCGCACACAAGTTTGCCGGGGGGAAGGAGAAGATTATGATGTGGACTAGGCGTCGTTCAAGCAAGTTTCGCCTTGCCGGGAAGCAAACGACAGAAAAGCTAAGTTGCCAAAGTTTGAGCAATTAGTTTAAATTTTTTAGTTATCTTCCTCGAACGACCGTGCTTTGTATGGAAAACCTGTGCGCGGAGGAACCAACTCGTAGCTAGTTGCGCCCTTACTTTGTTTCGAGTCCGCTCAACAACTTAAGTGTGCTGCAACTAGTCGCGACAAGGTTTCTTGTTGGAAGCGGCACCGCCAGCAGGCTGCTGACGTCCCGCACTCAGCGCTCGCGGCTCGGGTGCCCGCGCCGACAAGTTCCCTAAAAGCGTAGGGTAAAAACATACAAAGGAAGGAATCTAGTAAAGGAAATAACATAGCAATCAATACCAGAAATACAGTTATGTTACAAGATAACTTGTCGCAGCGCCTAACAGATTGATTTCATAATATGGCCAGCAGCGACGAGGAGAAAGAAGAAACGGATGGCCTAGTCTACACGATCGCCCTCAACCCTTTTGATTCCGCTCACCTTGTCCACGATGGGTGCGACAAGGGCCTTGAGTGCTTCCACGTCGGCAAACGGCGGCAAGGACTTGAGGACGTTGGTGAAGCTGAGGCTTGGGTTGCGGAAGGCTACCTTCATCAGCACCTTCTGAAGAGCGCCAGCGCAAATCTTGCGTGACTCGTCGGCCAACTGCTTTGGGATCTTCTCCCGGATACGCTGGAGGGCCGTCGCCACGCCCTTGAAGAATAAGCTAACTTGGCGCTGGGCTGGAGATGCTCATCGGAAGGATACCCGAAGTCCTCCAACCCCAGCTGCGCCAGCTCCCCGTCGATGACTGCGGCGATATTCACCAGACCCTCGGTCCAGTGCTCCACCGTCTCCCTAAATGAGTTCTGGGTAACGGCGATGCTCGCCAGCAGCGCCTCGTCGGCCTTGATCTTCTCCGACAGAGTCTTCTCTCGCTCCTTGGCGCCGTCCAGCGTCTCGGTCAATGTAGCCAGCTTCAGCTCAAGATCCGCATTGGAATCCTTGGCGGCTTTGGCTCCTTGCTCCTTTCGGCGAGAAGACCCTGCAGCTCACCATGGGCGGCAGCATCCTTCTCGCGTTCGCGCTTGAGCACGGCAAGCTCCTCGCTGCTCGCCTTGAGGTCGGCTTCCAACTGCGTCATCCTCGTCTCCAGCTCCTTCTTGGCGGCCTCTGCAGTTGCGGCAGCATCCCTTGCTTCTTTGAGAGCCCCGCCAAGTGTTTCCTCGCGCGCGACGAGCTCCTCTTCGTAGCTGTCAAGGTTGGCCTTCCGCTGCACCAACTCGCCTTCTCGCGCGGACTGCTTCTCGGCAGCAAGCCTTTGTTCCTCCTCAGCTTCTGCCTTCTCGAGAAGGAAGGCCGTACGCTCCTCGGCGAGTCACTCCCGCTCCTATGCCAGGGACCGAAGAGCTTCCTGGTTGAGGCCCCGGAGCTCCTCTGCGCGCTTCTCTATATCCACTCCCGCCTTCGCGACAAGTGCTTCCCGGGAGGCCAGCTTGGCTTGACGGGCGCGGAAGAGTGACAACAGCTTCCGCAGTAGCTGCTCCTCCTCAGGCTCGCCATTGCTGCTGCTTGGCGCATCAACCAACGACAGCCCAGCGGAGGCGAGCAGCTCTTCATCGAAACTCTCCCCTTCGACCGGCGCCCTGGAGCTTGACGCCCAGGGAAGCTTGATGAAGATGCCATCGCCGGCCTTCAGATAGGCATCGTGTTGGGGCTCTTCGGAGCTCGACGCCGCAGCAGCAGCAGCAGTGGACTAGGCGTCGTTCAAGCAAGTTTCGCCTTGCCGGGAAGCAAACGACAGAAAAGCTAAGTTGCCAAAGTTTGAGCAATTAGTTTTAATTTTTTAGTTATCTTCCTCGAACGACCGTGCTTTGTATGGAAAACCTATGCGCGGAGGAACCAACTCGTAGCTAGTTGCGCCCTTACTTTGTTTCGAGTCCGCTCAACAACTTAAGTGTGCTGCAACTAGTCGCGACAAGGTTTCTTGTCGGAAGCGGCACCGCCAGCAGGCTGCTGACGTCTCGCACTCAGCGCTCGCGGCTCGGGTGCCCGCGCCGACAAGTTCCCTAAAAGCGTAGGGTAAAAACATACAAAGGAAGGAATCTAGTAAAGGAAATAACATAGCAATCAATACCAAAAATAGAGTTATGTTACAAGATAACTTGTCGCAGCGCCTAACAGATTGATTTCATAATATGGCCAGCAGCGACGAGGAGAAAGAAGAAACGGATGGCCTAGTCTACGCGATCGCCCTCAACCCTTTTAATTCCGCTCACCTTGTCCATGATGGGTGCGACAAGGGCCTTGAGCGCTTCCACGTCGGCATACGGCGGCAAGGACTTGAGGACGTTGGTGAAGCTGAGGCTTGGGTTGCGGAAGGCCACCTTCATCAGAATCTTCTGAAGAGCGCCAGCGCAAATCTTGCGTGACTCGTCGGCCAGCTGCTTTGGGATCTTCTCCCGGAGCCGCTGGAGGGCCGTCGCCACGCCCTTGAAGAATAAGCTAAGCTTGGCGCTGGGCTGGAGATGCTCGTCGGAAGGATACCCGAAGTCCTCCATCCCCAGCTGCCCCAGCTCCCCGTCGATGACTGCGGCGATATTCACCAGACCCTCGGTCCAGTGCTCCACCGTCTCCCTAAATGAGTTCTGGGTAACGGCGATGCTCGCCAGCAGCGCCTTGTCGGCCTTGATCTTCTCCGACAGAGTCTTCTCTCGCTCCTTGGCGCCGTCCAGCGTTTGGGTCAGCGTAGCCAGCTTCAGCTCAAGATCCGCATTGGAATCCTTGGCGGCTTTGAGCTCCTTGCTCCTTTCGGCGAGAAGACCCTGCAGCTCACCATGGGCGGCAGCATCCTTCTCGCGTTCGCGCTTGAGCACGGCAAGCTCCTCGCCGCTCGCCTTGAGGTCGGCTTCCAACTGCGTCATCCTCGTCTCCAGCTCCTTCTTGGCGGCCTTTGCAGTTGTGGCAGCATCCCTTGCTTCTTTGAGAGCCCCACCAAGTGTTTCCTCGCGCGCGACGAGCTCCTCTTCGTAGCCGTCAAGGTTGGCCTTCCGCTGCACCAACTCGCCTTCTCGCGCGGACTGCTTCTCGGTAGCAAGCCTTTGTTCCTCCTCAGCTTCTGCCTTCTCGAGAAGGAAGGTCGTACGCTCCTCGGCGAGTCGCTCCCGCTCCTGTGCCAGGGACCGGAGAGCTTCCTGGTTGAGGCCCCGGAGCTCCTCCGCGAGCTTCTCCATATCCATTCCCGCCTTCGCGACAAGTGCTTCCCGGGAGGCCAGCTTGGCTTGACGGGCGCGGTAGAGTGACAACAACTTCCGCAGTAGCTGCTCCTCCTCAGGCTCGCCACTACTGCTGCTTGGCGCATCAACCAACGATAGCCAAGCGGAGGGAAGTAGCTCTTCATCGAAACTCTCCCCTTCGACCGGCGCCCTGGAGCTTGACGCCCAGGGAAGCTTGATGAAGATGCCATCGCCGGCCTTCAGATAGGCGCCGGGCTGGGGCTCTTCGGAGCTCGACGCCGCAGCAGCAGCAGTGGACTAGGCGTCGTTCAAGCAAGTTTCGCCTTGCCGGGAAGCAAACGACAGAAAAGCTAAGTTGCCAAAGTTTGAGCAATTAGTTTTAATTTTTTTAGTTATCTTCCTCGAACGATCGTGCTTTGTATGGAAAACCTGTGCGCGGAGGAACCAACTCGTAGCTAGTTGCGCCCTTACTTTGTTTCGAGTCCGCTCAACAACTTAAGTGTGCTGCAACTAGTCGCGACAAGGTTTCTTGTCGGAAGCGGCACCGCCAGCAGGCTGCTGACGTCCCGCACTCAGCGCTCGCGGCTCGGGTGCCCGCGCCGACAAGTTCCCTAAAAGCGTAGGGTAAAAACATACAAAGGAAGGAACCTAGTAAAGGAAATAACGTAGCAATCAATACTAGAAATAGAGTTATGTTACAAGATAACTTGTCGCAGCGCCTAACAGATTGATTTCATAATATGGCCAGCAGCGACGAGGAGAAAGAAGAAACGGATGGCCTAGTCTACGCGATCGCCCTCAACCCTTTTGGTTCTGCTCACCTTGTCCATGATGGGTGCGACAAGGGCCTTGAGTGCTTCCACGTCGGCATCCGGCGGCCAGGACTTGAGGACGTTGGTGAAGCTGAGGCTTGGGTTGCGGAAGGCCACCTTCATCAGCACCTTCTGAAGAGCACCAGCGCAAATCTTGCGTGACTCGTCGGCCAGCTGCTTTGGGATCTTCTCCCGGAGCCGCTGGAGGGCCGTCGCCACGCCCTTTAAGAATAAGCTAACTTGGCGCTGGGCTGGAGATGCTCATCGGAAGGATACCCGAAGTCCTCCATCCCCAGCTGCGCCAGCTCCCCGTCGATGACTGCAGCGATATTCACCAGACCCTCGGTCCAGTGCTCCACCGTCTCCCTAAATGAGTTCTGGGTAACGGCGATGCTCGCCAGCAGCGCCTCGTCGGCCTTGATCTTCTCCGACAGAGTCTTCTCTCGCTTCTTGGCGCCGTCCAGCGTCTGGGTCAGCGTAGCCATCTTCAGCTCAAGATCCGCATTGGAATCCTTGGCGGCTTTGAGCTCCTTGCTCCTTTCGGCGAGAAGACCCTGCAGCTCACCATGGGCGGCAGCATCCTTCTTGCGTTCGCGCTTGAGCACGGCAAGCTCCTCGCCGCTCGCCTTGAGGTCGGCTTCCAACTGCGTCATCCTCGTCTCCAGCTCCTTCTTGGCGGCCTCTGCAGTTGGGGCAGCATCCCTTGCTTCTTTGAGAGCCCCGCCAAGTGTTTCCTCGCGCGCGACGAGCTCCTCTTCGTAGCTGTCAAGGTTGGCCTTCCGCTGCACCAACTCGCCTTCTCACGCGGACTACTTCTCGGCAGCAAGCCTTTGTTCCTCCTCAGCTTCTGCCTTCTCGAGAAGGAAGGCCGTACGCTCCTCGGCGAGTCGCTCCCGCTCCTGTGCCAGGGACCAAAGAGCTTCCTGGTTGAGGCCCCGGAGCTCCTCCGCGCGCTTCTCCATATCCATTCCCGCCTTCGCGACAAGTGCTTCCCGGGAGGCCAGCTTGGCTTGACGGGCGCGGTAGAGTGACAACAGCTTCCGCAGTAGCTGCTCCTCCTCAGGCTCGCCACTGCTGCTGCTTGGCGCATCAACCAACGACAGCCCAGCGGAGGCGAGCAGCTCTTCATCGAAACTCTCCCCTTCGACCGGCGCCCTGGAGCTTGACGCCCAGGGAAGCTTGATGAAGATGCCATCGCCGGCCTTCAGATAGGCGCCGGGCTGGGGCTCTTCGGAGCTCGACGCCGCAGCAGCAGCAGTGGACTAGGCGTCCTTCAAGCAAGTTTTGCCTTGCCGGGAAGCAAACAACAGAAAAGCTAAGTTGGCAAAGTTTGAGCAATTAGTTTTAATATTTTAGTTATCTTCCTCGAACGACCGTGCTTTGTATGGAAAACCTGTGCGCGGAGGAACCAACTCGTAGCTAGTTGCGCCCTTACTTTGTTTCGAGTCCGCTCAACAACTTAAGTGTGCTGCAACTAGTCGCGACAAGGTTTCTTGTCGGAAGCGGCACCGCCAGCAGGCTGCTGACGTCTCGCACTCAGCGCTCGCGGCTCGGGTGCCCGCGCCGACAAGTTCCCTAAAAGTGTAGGGTAAAAACATACAAAGGAAGGAATCTAGTAAAGGAAATAACGTAGCAATCAATACCAAAAATAGAGTTATGTTACAAGATAACTTGTCGCAGCGCCTAACAGATTGATTTCATAATATGGCCAGCAGCGACGAGGAGAAAGAAGAAACGGATGGCCTAGTCTACGCGATCGCCCTCAACCCTTTTGATTCCGCTCACCTTGTCCACGATGGGTGCGACCAGGGCCTTGAGCTCTTCCACGTCGGCATCCGGCGGCAAGGACTTGAGGACGTTGGTGAAGCTGAGGCTTGGGTTGCGGAAGGCCACCTTCATCAGCACCTTCTGAAGAGCGCCAGCGCAAATCTTGCGTGACTCGTCGGCCAGCTGTTTGGGATCTTCTCCCGGAGCCACTGGAGGGCCGTCGCCACGCCCTTGAAGAATAAGCTAAGCTTGGCGCTGGGCTGGAGATGCTCGTCCGAAGGATACCCGAAGTCCTCCATCCCCAGCTGCGCCAGCTCCCCGTCGATGACTGCGGCAATATTCACCAGACCCTCAGTCCAGTGCTCCACCGTCTCCCTAAATGAGTTCTGGGCAACGGCGATGCTCGCCAGCAGCGCCTTGTCGGCCTTGATCTTCTACGACAGAGTCTTCTCTCGCTCCTTGGCACCGTCCAGCGTCTGGGTCAGCGTAGCCAGCTTCAGCTCAAGATCCGCATTGGAATCCTTGGCGGCTTTGAGCTCCTTGCTCCTTTCGGCGAGAAGACCCTACAGCTCACCATGGGCGGCAGCATCCTTCTCGCGTTCGCGCTTGAGCACGGCAAGCTCCTCGCCGCTCGCCTTGAGGTCGGCTTCCAACTGCATCATCCTCGTCTCCAGCTCCTTCTTGGCGGCCTCTGCAGTTGCGGCAGCATCCCTTGCTTCTTTGAGAGCCCCGCCAAGTGTTTCCTCGCGCGCGACGAGCTCCTCTTCGTAGCTGTCAAGGTTGGCCTTCCGCTGCACCAACTCGCCTTCTCGCGCGGACTGCTTCTTGGCAGCAAGACTTTGTTCCTCCTCAGCTTCTGCCTTCTCGAGAAGGAAGGCCGTACGCTCCTCGGCGAGTCGCTCCCGCTCCTGTGCCAGGGACCGGAGAGCTTCCTAGTTGAGGCCCCGGAGCTCCTCCGCGCGCTTCTCCATATCCACTCCCGCCTTCGCGACAAGTGCTTCCCGGGAGGCCAGCTTGGCTTGACAGGCGCGGTAGAGTGACAACAGCTTCCGCAGTAGCTGCTTCTCCTCAGGCTCGCCACTACTGCTGCTTGGCGCATCAACCAACGACAGCCAAGCGGAGGCAAGCAGCTCTTCATCGAAACTCTCCCCTTCGACCGGCGCCCTGGAGCTTGACGCCCAGGGAAGCTTGATGAAGATGCCATCGCCGGCCTTCAGATAGGCGCCGGGCTGGGGCTCTTCGGAGCTCGACGGCGCAGCAGCAGCAGAGGGTTCAGCGGTCGGTGCAGCGCCTGGCGCTCCTGCGGCCTCGGGGCCGTCAGTGCGATCGCCAGACCCCTCGCCTACTTCTGCGGCAGCAGCCTTGGCGGCCTCCTCTCCGGCGGGCTCGTCGGTGCTGGCTTCTCCTTCGGCGGCCTCAGTGTCCATTGGCTCCGTGGCAGGTGGATCTGATGCACGGAAGAAGGGGGAGAATCAAGCAAATACTCAAAGAGAAAATCAGAAGAAGAAAAACCCAAGGGAAGTTCTTAAGCAAGTGGATTACCTGAGCTGGGATCTGTGGTCGCGGTCTCAACCACCGCAGGGTCACTGGTGCTGTCCCTTGCCGGAGAACTGCCCCTTGCCGAAGAATTCTCCCTTGCTGGAGAACGCTCCCTTGCCGGAGAATTCTCCCTTGCCGGAGAACGCTCCCTTGCCGGGGGATCCTCCCTTGGCGATGTGGTTGAAGCAGATGGCGCTTCGGGATCGGCTTCCGGGCCCTCCTGGTGAAGCTGCTCTGCTCCTGCGCGTATCAACAAGCAAGATATCAGTAGAGAAAAGAACACCCATGCGCGCCCGACAGCAGGAAGTAAACTACAAACTTACGCTGGGGGCTGCGCTGGGGGCTGCTTTGGGGAGTGGCTGCAGGGTCCGTCAAGGTGGTCTCAGACACACCCCCCGCTGACACGGTGAGATCATCTTCGATGACAATCACCGGGGCCTTGGCTCTCTTCGCCGCTCTCTGAGCCAGCGTCCTGAAAAGGAAGGGGTTCAGATTGAAGCAAGTCAAATACAAGATTGAAGAACAACAAGAATTGGAGGATTACGAAGACAGCAAGGGGATCTTACTCTTCTTCTTCGTCATCGGAGCTGAGCGCAGAAAGATCGAAGTCCGGCTCGCCTCCGGTGCGGCGGGTAGGCTCCCTCGCCCGTTTGGCAGGAGCAGTAGTGGTGGACCAGGAAGACTCCGCTCCAGTTGCCGCGGCGGCGTGAGGCGCTCCTGCGGCAACGGTGCTTGCCGCGGTAGACCGTGTCGCGCGGCTTGGTGGCTGTTGACCCATCTGCCGCCCCGCTATGTCCACGACCCTGCGAAGACGCCTTCTTGGCGGGGCCGGGGGCTCCGCCTGCGGCAGGCTGTCTGAAGGCTCGGGCTCTTCCTCGCCGGGCTCGCTCGGCTCAGCTTCAGGGCCGGCAAGATCTTCCTCGCCGGCAAACTCCTCGCGCTCGGCAAGGCTTGCTGCCTCTGCTGCCTCTGCCTCCTCCACGGTGAACCCGAATGCGCCCGCGGCAGCTGCTGCCGCAGCCTCTTCCGCCCTAGTGGCGATGCGCTGCAGCTCCGCGTCGGTAGTGCCGCGGGTGAGGCTCTTCTGTTCGTCGGCGCGGACCGGCACCTCTACCAAGTCATCGAAGAACGCTTGTACGACGTCATCCGCAGGTTCTTGCCAAGTTGGGGCAATTCCGTGCGAATCACACAACGGCATCATCGCGCGGATCTGGTCAAGCGACGAATTATTGCACAGCGGAACGACGCTCCTCTGCAGCGTGAATGGATGTTGGGGGTCTCGTTTGAACAACTCTAGGAGCATCGCATCCAGCTCCAGGACGGTGAAGTTGAAGTTGAGGCCTGGGCGCAGCCTCATGATATCCGCCGAGTTCTTGAACTCCCAGGCGGGTCTGCCCCTCTCCTGCAGGGGGGCGATGCGGCAGCGAAGGAAATCTGCGCCGACAGCGCCTACAGTGAGCCCGGCAAGCCTAAGGCGAAGGATCCTGGTGATGGCGATCTTCAGCCTGTCGTCTTCCGGGGCCACGTTGCTCCAATCGTTGCCGCGCACGATGGGGGCTTGGCGCAGGGCAGTGAACGGCTGCGGGTTCTCCTCGACGATCCAACACCACTCCGCTCTCCACTCCTCCCACTTGCTGCGGAGCTCACCCTCCAGATACGCTTCCTTCTTGCCGACTCTCGAGATCCAGGCGATCCCTCCGGCTAGCGGCTCTCCTCTCTCGACCCGAGGCATGAAGAAGTGGCGGAAAAGGGCTACATTGGGATGGACTCCGACAAAGTTTTCGCACAAATGTGCGAAAACGGCCATGGTCAGAACGGCGTTGGGAGTGAAATCAAGGAGGCGGAGCCCGTAGGTGTTCATTATGTCGCAGAAGAACTACGAGAAGGGCGGGCAGAGCCCGCAATAGAAGAACAGCGCGAAAAAGGGGTACCCGGTTGGAGCCAATTCTGAAGCTGCCGCCAGGAGTACCCTCGTGCGCGGATGCGCTCGTGTCTCCGTCGACCAGAAGAGGTAGAAGTACTCCCTCAGCTCCTTCGCGCCGAGCTGGGGGGAGAAGATCGCCCGCTCCTTCCGCAGCGCCGCGAGCCGCTGCGCCTCGGCCGACTTCACGCCCTTCCCCTTGTCGGCTTTTGGAGCCATGGCGAAGGTGGTGGGGGGGATCGGCGGCGTTGATGATGCTGGTGGCAATGGGGGGCGGAGCACTGCTCTCTCTCTCGGCTTCAAGAAGAAGGGGGGGAGCGGCGGAGGTTTGTGAAGATGGAGTAGTAGCAACCAGCAGGGGGGGGACGAACTGCCCCTGTTTCCCCTGCTTATAAAGAGGGAGGGGGCGGACGTTTCGCCCTTCCGAATAAAGAAACCGCCCACGATCTCCCCCACGATGCCGCATTCAACGCGTGTCGTTGGGGGAGGGCGCGGTGGATACGGAGTGAGATACAGCATGGACCAGGCCGCGTGTGCCCGTGCCCTGTTTTGGGCCTGGCCCAACAGCGCTCGGCACCGTGTGTGGCCCAGGCCCGGGGGCTCCTGTCGGTGTACTAGAATAGGGGTACCCTAGTACCCCGAACTTGTGCACGGGCAGTTGCAGCGCCCCGCGGCAAGGGCTTGCCGGGTGACCGCCAAGATCCTCCGTGGCTCCTTTGGAGCCATTCAAGAACAAAGTGTTCAAGTCAAGGAGGCAAGGCCCCGACAAGAGGAACTTGCCGGGAAGACCAACCAAGGCATCTCAGGGAACTTGCCGCGACGCGCCACGCGTCCCGGCAAGGCCCTGCGAGCGACAAGCACCCGGACGTGACAAGACGACGACCGCGGCAAGGCACTTGCCGCGGCAAGCGGCCGCTCTGTGCCCACGCTCCAGCACATCCACCAATGTGTCGCCCTGGGGGCCTTTCCCAGCGCGCATGGCGGAAGGCTGTGCAGCCAGCGGTGCGCAGTGGCATGCGGTGCTGACAAGATCGCCATCGTGGCAAGCGGTGGCGCCCCTGACGGTCCTTTTCCGCACTGTTGTGGGCGACACAGACGGGCATTTAATGCCCTTGTCCCCTGCCGTCAGGGTTAGGTAGGAAACACTGTACAAGTAACTGTACCAACCACCTCTCTTTTTACATTTGTACCCTTGTTTACGTTGCCACCTGTCGGTGACCCCTTTTAACGTATAAAAGGAGGCCCATGCGCAACGTAGAAAGGGTTCGGATCATTCGGAAGCCAGAAAAACACTTAGCTCTCTTGAGCCAGAACACAATAGAATCAGACAAGCAGCAGTAGGAGTGTTATCTCCCTGGAGAGCTCCGAAGCTGGGTAAACTGCTCGTGTGCTTCGCCTCGATCTGCTCTTCGTGCGACCTCCGCCCCCCGCCGAACCGAAAGGGGCTCGGTCCGCCGGCCCCATAGGTGTTCGTGGATCAGTTTCCCCGACATCAAGATAGTCATCAAGACCGGTATTCTTGAACTTAGTTCCATTGTCACTTCTGATGTGCTTGATCTTCACACCAAAGTTGGTTGAAGCCCTCGAGGAAAAACGTTTGAAGACTTCCTGCACTTCATGTTTGTAAGTAACAATGTGTACCCATGTATATCGAGAGTAATCATCAACAATGACAAAACCATATAGAGATGCAGCATTAGAGACTACTAAGTAATGATTAGGTCCGAAGAGGTCCATGTGAAGCAATTCGAATGGACGAGTAGTGGTCATGATAGTCTTCGCTGGATGCTTGGCCTTGGTCATTTTTCTAGCTTCACAGGCTCCGCATAAGTGATCCTTGAGGAATTTGACATTCTCAATGCCAATGACATGCTTCTTCTTCGCAAGCGTGTGCAAATTCCTCGTGCCTGCGTGACCAGGTCGGCGATGCCATAGCCAGCCTTCTGAAGCTTTTGCAAGTAGGCACACGGCTCGTTGTGGTCCTATAGAGAAATCAACAATATACAAATCTCCTCTCCTAAAGCCTTCGAAGACTTTGGAATTGTCAGCTTCCATAATCACAACACAGCGATACTTGCCAAAGACAACAACCATATCAAGATCACAAAGCATTGAGACTGACATGAGGTTGTATCCTAAGGACTCAACAAGCATGACTTTGTCCATGTGTTTATCCTTAGAGATTGCAACCTTACCAAGACCCAATACCTGACTTTTGTCTTTGTCAGCAAAGATGATATGCTTCAGATATGACGGTGATAAGGGAGCATCCATCAAAAGATTCTTGTCACCAGTCATGTGATTTGTACATCCACTATCGAGGACCCATTCAGTGGTTTTGGGTTGATCATCCTGCAGATGAATTAGTGTAACTTACAATCTCATATGCTTCATCAATGAAGAATATGATATCAAGTTCATCAGATGAATTTCATCAAGCAGTAAACAGATATAGCAGTAGGAGGACGTGTGAAAGTTTATTTCATCATGATTCGCCTGCGTCCTTTCAGGCAATTTTCTCAGGTCCCCAGCAAATTCTTCAGACGTTAAGGCACGTCTGGAGACCTGACCCTGCAGAAGAGATTAGTTCTTTTTCTTCACCACCCACATCTGAAGGGGTGGCAAAGAGTTCATCACTCTGCGAGCACCATACGAGAATGGTGGCATAGAAGCCAAACCATTTCGTTTCACATAAGAGGGGTTAGGGTAAGCATATGAATAAGCAGAGAAATTCTTCGAGGACTTATGAACATTGAGGGAGTCCTGGATTAGGGGGTGTCCGGATAGCCGGACTACCATCATCAGCCGAACTATCATCGGTCGGACTATCATCATTGACCGGACTCCAAGACTATGAAGATACAAGATTGAAGACTTCGTCCCGTGTCCGGATGGGACTTTCCTTGGCGTGGAAGGCAAGCTTGGCGATACGAATATGTAGATCTCCTACCATTGTAACCGACTCTATGTAACCCTAGCCCTCTCCGGTGTCTATATAAACCGGATGGCTCTAGTCCGTAGGACACAACAACAACCATTACAATCATACCATAGGCTAGCTTCTAGGGTTTAGCCTCCTTGATCTCGTGGTAGATCCACTCTTGTAAACATCCACAATATCAATATCAATCAAGCAGGACGTAGGGTTTTACCTCCATCAAGAGGGCCCGAACCTGGGTAAAACATCGTGTCCCTTGTCTCCTGTTACCATCCGCCTAGACGCACAGTTCGGGACCCCCTACCCGAGATCCGCCGGTTTTGACACCGACATTGGTGCTTTCATTGAGAGTTCCTCTGTGTCGTCATCGATAGGCTTGATGGCCTCTTCAATCAACAACGACGCAGTCCTGGGTGAGACTTTTCTCCCCCGACAGATTTTCATATTCGGCGGCTTTGCACTGCGGGCCAACTCACTTGGCCATCTGGAGCAGATCGAAAGCTACGCCCCTGGCCGTCAGGTCAGGTTTGGAAGCCTAAACTTCACGGCCGATATCCGCGGGGACTTGATCTTCGATGGATCTGAGCCACAGCCGAGCATGCCGCGCTGTCACGATGGGCATGACCTAACTCTGCCGCCGGACAGCACCTTGGAGGCCGCACACGAATCCGCTCCGACCCATAGTCCGGAGCCGATCGCTCAGATCGAGGACGGATGGCTGGACACCGCCTCGGGAGCTGCAACTTCTACGGCGATGGAGCCGAACACTTACCTTATCCCGCATAAAGCTCATGACTCTGAGGTGCCGGACTCTCTACCGGACTCCGAACCTCCTGCGCCCCTGCCAGTCGAATCCGATTGGGCGCCGATCATGGAATTCAGCGCTGCGGACATCTTTCAGCACTCACCTTTCGGCGATATCTTAAATTCGCTGAAGCATCTCTCGCTATCCGGAGAGCCCTGGCCGAACTATGGCCAGGATGGTTGGGACGTGGACGACGAAGAAATTCAGAGCCCACCCACCACCCACTTTGTAGCCACCATCGACGATCTAACTGACGTACTCGACTACGACTCCGAAGACATCGACGGTATGGACGACGATGCCGGAGACTATCAAGAACCAGTGCCTACAGGACACTGGAAAACCACCTCGTCACACGACATATACATGGTGGACACCCCAAAAGATGGGGACGGCGAAGAAGCAACGGAGGCCGATTCCTTAAAGAAACAGCCCAAGCGCCGACGTCAGCGGCGCCGCTCTAAATCCCGCCACAACAAGAATGGAGATTCCGGCACAGGAGATAATAACACCCCAGAAAGTGCCAAAGACAACCCCCTCCAGCACGATCCAGCGCAGGAGGAGGCAGAAGCAAGCCCTTACAAGAGGGCGGTAGACGAAGAGGTCGAGGATGATAATTACTTACCTCCCTCCGGAGACGAGGCAAGCCTCGCGACGACGAATTCGTCGTGCCTGAGGATCCCGTCGAACAAGAGCGTTTCAGACGCAGGCTAATGGCCACGGCAAACAGCCTAAAGAAAAAGCAGCAACAGCTTCAAGCTGATCAAGACCTACTGGCCGACAGATGGACCGAGGTCCTCGCGGCCGAAGAGTATGAACTCGAACGCCCCTCCAAAAGTTACCCAAAACGCAAGTTGCTCCCCCGACTAGAGGAGGAAGCGTACAAACCTGCATCACTAGTGCACAATACGGCAGACTGACCACCTCGTGGCCGCGATAGAGAGGCGTGCAAGCCCTCCACCAAAACCGTACCCCGGCATCGCTCAAAAAGCATGAAGCCACGGGGGAACGCGCCGGACTTGCGGGATATATTAGAGTACAACGCAAGACAATCCAGATCTATCTATGGATCACGTGGGCGCCCCAAGACCCACGACGAATACCGTCACGCCGGATACAACTACTCCGGCCGGGCCGAACACAGCAGACAACGCTCTCTCGAGCTACGTCGCGATATTGCTCAATATAGAGGCGCCGCGCACCCACTATGCTTCACTGACAAAGTAATGGATCATCAAATCCCTGAAGGGTTTAAACCCGTTAATATCGAATCCTACGATGGCACAACAGACCCCGCGGTTTGGATTGAGGATTATCTCCTCCATATTCATATGGCCCGCGGCGACGATCTTCACGCCATCAAATATCTACCGCTCAAGCTTAAAGGACCAGCTCGGCATTGGCTTAACAGCCTGCCCGCAGAGTCAATTGGATGCTGGGAAGACCTGGAAGCCGCATTCCTCGACAACTTCCAGGGCACGTATGTGCGACCACCGGACACAGATGACCTAAGCCACATAATCCAGCAGCCAGACGAATCGGCCAGGCAATTCTGGACGCGGTTCTTAACAAAGAAAAATCAAATCGTCGACTGTCCGGATGCAGAGGCCCTCGCTGCCTTCAAACATAACATCCGCGACGAGTGGCTGGCCCGGCACCTAGGACAGGAAAAGCCGAAATCCATGGCAGCCCTCACATCACTCATACCCGCTTCTGTGCAGGAGAGGATAGCTGGCTAGCTCGCAGCAACAACCTCAGCAAAAACGCTGGTAGTCCGGATACCAAGGACCGCAATGGCAGGTCGTGTCGAAACAAAAACAAACGCCGCATTAACGGTGACAGCAATGAGGATACAGCAGTCAACACCGGATTCCGAGGCTCCAAGCCCGGTCAACGGAAGAAGCCATTCAAAAGAACCACTCCGGGCCCATCCAATTTGGACCGAATACTCGACCGCTCCTGTCAAATACATGGAACCCCCGAAAAGCCAGCTAACCACACCAAAAGAGATTGTTGGGTATTCAAGCAGGCAGGCAAATTAATCGCCGAAAACAATGACAAGGGGCTACACAGCGATGACGAGGAAGAGACCCGGCCGCCGAACAACATAGGACAAAAGGGATTCCCCCCTCAAGTTCGGACGGTAAACATGATATACGCAACGCATATGCCCAAGAGGGAGCGGAAGCATGCACTAAGGGACGTATACGCGATGG
The DNA here is from genome assembly GCF_002162155.2 of Triticum dicoccoides. NCBI lineage: Eukaryota > Viridiplantae > Streptophyta > Magnoliopsida > Poales > Poaceae > Triticum > Triticum dicoccoides. Next base: position 684,228,633 of record NC_041383.1, on the reverse strand, counting down.
AGCCAGTCGCCCCAAAATTCAACCCATGGTCCTCTTGCCCGATCACTTTCGATCGAAGAGACCATCCGACCAGTATCCGCCATGGCGGATCCGCCGCATTGGTTTTAGACCCAATCGTCGATGGATTTCACCTCACGAGAGTCCTGATGGACAGCGGCAGTAGCCTGAACCTGCTTTATCAGGATACAGTGCGCAAGATGGGCATAGACCCTTCAAGGATTTAAACCTACAAAGACAACCTTCAAAGGCGTCATACTAGGTGTCGAGGCCAGTTGTACAGGCTCAGTTACACTGGAAGTGGTCTTCGGATCCCCGGATAATTTCCGAAGCGAGGAGCTAATCTTCGACAAAGTCCCATTCCGCAGTGGCTATCACGCTCTGCTCGGACGATCCGCGTTCGCAAAATTCAACGCGGTGCCGCATTATGCATACCTTAAGCTCAAGATGCCAGGCCCTCGTGGAGTCATCACGGTCAATGGAAACACGGAACGCTCCCTCCGAACGGAGGAACATACAGCGGCTCTCGCGGCAGAAGTACAGAGCAGCCTTTTAAGGCAATTTTCGAGTCCGGCCGTTAAACGACCGGACACGGCCAAACGCGCCTGGAGCAACATCAACCAAGACCACCCGGCACATTCCGAGCACGCGTAGCAATGCGGCCTCAACCCCAGCCCTCGCACAATTGTAAGACAAACTCTCCGCGTACATAATTACGCCCTAGAGATACCATGGGCATAGGGGGAGAGGCACAACCACAACAGACCCAGAGTGCGGTTCGACCACACCAGGGGCTCCCAAGTGTGTCGCTCTTTTTATCTTTTATTTCTCTCTTTTTTATACAGAACTCTGTCCGGCGGCGAACCTGCCGAACTCATGATGCAACAGCCAGGGAGGGACAAAGGCTGCGACGAACACTCAGGTGGTCTCCATTATGAGCATTAAATTTGTTAAATACACCATTCCGCAGCCTACCCCTGGAGGGAGACGCCTTTAATTCGTCCAATCCCTTGCTTTCCGCACTATTTGTATCATTCCGCACTCATAGCAGATCTTCTCGAATAAAATGCAGCACTTTTTGCCCATAATTGCATTACCTTATATATATATGTGTTCATTTACGACATGTTGCTTCCGTACATTTTGGTACGGCCAAATACACCAGGGGCTTATGTTCCCCGCATTATGGTGTGATAAAGTCCGAACACTTTCACAAGTGCGGCACCCCGAACTTATAGCATTATATGAATCGGCTCCGAATCATGTCTTGGGTCAATAGTTGGGTTTGCCCGGCTCCCAAGTTTGGCACATTACGTTCCGTTCTATCGGCTAAGGTAGCACTGGGAGAACCACTGCGATTGCGCCCCGGTTGAGTCGGGTTAACGCCTCAGTGGAGAAAGCTAAAACTGACTGTCATGATAAGGCGAGAGACTGGTCGCTGTTCGAGAGGTCTTTTCGGGTCCTTAAAGACCTACGCCGCTTCGAGCGAAGTACCGGATAATGTCCGATGAAGGCGTGGATAGCGCCCCGAATTCGGTCTTCCGAATACTAGGGGCTTCGCCAAAATTTAAAATTATAGAATTCTATGGCTAAGTGAGAGTGTTCAAGCACTATAAGTCCGGTTGCCTTGTTCGTTGTGTTGAGCGCCTCCCTAGATGGACCCAAAAATGGGAAAAGGAGTGCTCAAGTTTATCCCGAACACCCCAGCACTCGTGGCATGGGGGCTGAAGCCGACGACTTGCCATCTTTCATATTTAATAAATGGCCGCACAGAAGGTAATATTTTAATTTAACAAGCGTTGCTTAGCGCATATGAACAAAGTTTTCAGCGCACAGGATAACACATTGCGAATTTACTCAATAATTACATCCCTGGGGCACTCATCCGCAATCTTGCGGGCACCCTTCAGGATAGTCTTATAGTACATCTCGGGCGTACGATATTCCTTGCCCGCTGGTGGCGCGTCAGTGATTAGCTTCTCCGCATCCAGCTTGCCCCAATGCACCTTTGCGCGAGCAAGGCCCCGACGAGCACCTTCAATACAGGCGGAGCGCTTGATAACCTCCACCCAGGGGCACGCATCCACTAACCGTCGCACGAGGCCGAAATAGCTCCCAGGCATGGCCTCTCCAGGCCACAGCCGGACTATGAGGCCCTTCATGGCCTGCTCGGCCACCTTGTGGAGCTCGACCAGCTGCTTCAGCTGGTCGCTAGGGGGCACCGAATGGCCGGCCTCAGCATACTGAGACCAGAAGCCCTTCTCCGTTGAGCCCCCCTCCTCGGCTCGGTAGAATGCGGCGGCATCAGACATGCTGCGAGGCAGATCTGCAAACGCCCCTGGAGAGCTCCGAATTCGGGTAAGTAACACGTAATTTACATTCACATGCTTGCTTTGCATGAAAAATGCCTTACCCGCCGCTATCTTCCTCGCCAACTCAATCTCCTGAAGGGACTTATGGGCATCGGCCTTGGCAGTTTTGGCACTTTCGAGAGCCGAGGCAAGCTCGGACTCTCGAGTCTTTGAGTCACGCTCCAAACTCTCATGCTTTTCCATGAGAGCCTGGAGCTCTTGCCGAACCACCGCTACCCGCGCCTCCTGCTTTTCCCGCTCTGCCCGTTCCGTGGCCGCATTGCGTTCGGCCGCGGACACGGCCTCCTTCAGGGTCGCCACCTCGTTCGTGGCCCCTGCAGTACCCATGTTATCCTTGTTATTTTTTGTTGCAACCTGAATCCTTTTCTGTAAGGTACAAGTTCAAAGTGGTGTTACTCGCCTTCTTTGTCCTGGAGCTGCTTCTTGGCGCGGCCGAGCTCTTACTCGGACCGCTCGAGCTCCTGCTTCAAAGCACCAACCTCCGCAGTCATTGCGGCAGAGGTCAGCAGCGCAGCCTGCAACCCATATTGACATAATTTTTTAGCAACCCTGCGTATATCTTCTTTTTTTCAGATCCTCAGTCCAGCTTTTCTTTCCGAACACCGAACCGAGCATCAGGGGCTACTGTCTATGCGGTATTGCATTGCATATTTTTAACTTCTTACCTCAAAGCCTGATAGAAGGCTACTGCAGGCTTCGGTCAGCCCGCTCTTGGCAAGCTGTACCTTCTGAATCACCACACTCATAATAGTGTGGTGTTCTTCCTCGATGGAAGCGCTCTGCAGCGCCTCCAACAAATTGTCCGGCGCCTCCGGTTGGACGGAAGCTGCCGGCGTCACGGTCTTGCCCTTCGTGTGAAGGGGCCGCCTGTCGGACTCCGGAACCACTGCGGGTTCTGATGTGGAGTCCGGCGCAAAGTCCGGGAGGCCGCCTTGTGGCGCCTCCGGAGCCTCCCCCTGATGGGTCCCTTCTTGGGATCCCACCTCGGCGTCCTCGGTGTCGCGAGGGATGGAGGTGGTCGGAATGGAGTCTACATCCGACGGAGCCAACGACCCGCTCGATGAAGCGGGGAGATCATCATTGGCCGGACTACAGGCAGCATGCGGCATCAGAATGACACTATGTGACGCAGAAAAAGAAATTATAAATCATTCAGGAATCCGGATACTTACGATCTCGCCGGAGGCCTAGCCCTTGAAGGCCATTCTTCCTCGCCAACGTTGATGTTGACGGAGCTGTCCGGGGGAATAGTCCTTCCCCTCTTGGACCCTTCGGCCTCCCCTGTTGGGGAAGCCTTCCTCTTCCTCCCTCCCTCCTCTGGGAGAGAGTCCTCTTTCTCCTCCTCGTTTTCGGGGGAGGAGTCTGCCCCGGAGTCGTCGGACACCTGAAAATAGGAACTCTTTCGAGCACCCGTGGCCTCCTTCCTGGCCTTCTTCTCCGGCACCACGTGCGGTGCCGGAACCAGCAGCCTCGCTAGATGGGCGTCTACTGGGTTTTCTGGCATAGGAGCCGGGCAGATAATCTGCTCCGCCTTCCTCATCCAGTCCTGTCAAAGGAAAAGGGGAAATTAAAACCCGCATAGAGTCAAACTATGAAAAGCAAGTGTCCCTTAAAGGGGTAGAATCACTTACCTCGTCGGCTTGGCGCTGCGAGCGAAATCCGCGATCTTCAGTCGCGGATGCGGGGGCTTCGGCGCCCTTGAACAGCACCCTCCAGGCGCCTTCGTACGTCATGTCGAAGAGCCCGCTCAACGCCTGGTGCTGTTCCGGATTGAACTCCCACAGATTGAATGCCCACTCTTGGCATGGGAGAATCCGGCGGACGAGCATGACTTGGACCACGTTAACCAGCCTGAGCTTCTTCACCAGCTTCTGGATACAGGCTTGGAGTCCCGTCAGCTCCTCTGAACTACCCCATAGCAAGCCCTTCTCTTTCCAGGAGGTGAGTTGCGTGGCGATACCAGATCTGAACTCGGGGGCCGCCGCCCACGTAGGGTCGCGCGGCTCGGTGATATAGAACCACCCCGATTGCCACCCCTTGACGGATTCCACGAAGGCCCCTTCGAACCAAAGGACGTTGGGCATCTTGCCCAACATGGCGCCTCCGCACTCCGCTTGAGTGCCCTTCACTACCTTCAGCTTGACATTGAAGGTCTTGAGCCACAAGCCGAAGTGGGGCCGGATGCAGAGGAAGGCCTCGCACACGACGATAAACGCCGAGATGTTGAGGATGAAGTTCGGCGCCAGATCATGGAAATCCAGGCCGTAGTAGAACATGAGCCCCCAGACAAAGGGGTGAAGTGGAAAGCCCAGTCCGCGGAGGAAGTGGGGAAGAAAAACGACCCTCTCATGGGGCCTGGGGGTGGGGATGAGCTGCCCCTCGTCGGGCAGCCGGTGCGCGATGTCGCCGGACAGGTAGCCGGCACTGCGCAGTCTTTCGATGTGCTCCTCCGTAACGGAGGAGGTCATCCACTTGCCTCCCGCTCCAGACATGACTGGGGAAGGTTGAGACGAGATGTGCGGGCTTGGGCGCTGGAGCTCGAGTGCGCGGAGATGGATAAGCAAAGGAGGAAGAAGGCGTAGGTGAAAAGGTGAATCCTTATCCCTTATATGGGCGGGCGAAGTCTACGCGTCCCCCACCGGCCTGGTAAAACTCGCTTATCCCCCAAGCGTCACCATCAATGGCGCGGTTGGGTTACCCACGTCCGTATTGATGAGAATCCCGGATTAAGGGGGAACACGATCTCTACTTCGACGAGACGTGCCAAGGAAACCGCTTCGCTAAATGCGCTGAGGTGGTAGAGTAAAAAACGATTCAAGTAATGGCTTGGTAGTGGCGTGACGTCATGCCGCAAAAAAGTCAGCAGATTGAACTTGTGTATATATTATTCTCTCTACGGTGGAATGTGGAATTTATTTTGCAGAACCGGACACTATCCTGGTGTTCACAATCTTCTATCATTCGGAGGAGGAACCCGCCTTGCAATGCCAAGCAATATACGCGTCGGACTTATCGTCGTTGAAGCCTAGTTCAGGGGCTACTGAGGGAGTCTTGGATTAGGGGGTGTCCGGATAGCCGGACTACCATCATCAGCCGAACTATCATCGGCCAGACTATCATCATCGACCGGACTCCAAGACTATGAAGATACAAGATTGAAGACTTCGTCCCGTGTCCAGATGGGACTTTCCTTGGCGTGGAAGGCAAGCTTGGCAATACGTATACGTAGATCTCCTACCATTGTAACCGACTCTATGTAACCCTAGCCCTCTCCGGTGTCTATATAAACCGGATGGCTCTAGTCCATAGGACACAACAACAACCATTACAATCATACCATAGGCTAGCTTCTAGGGTTTAGCCTCCTTGATCTCGTGGTAGATCCACTCTTGTAAACATCCACAATATCAATATCAATCAAGCAGGACGTAGGGTTTTACCTCCATCAAGAGGGCCCGAACCTGGGTAAAACATCGTGCCCCTTGTCTCCTGTTACCATCCGCCTAGACGCATAGTTCGGGACCCCCTACCCGAGATCCGCCGGTTTTGACACCGACAAACATAATGGTTTGAAGAATAATGCACATATTCATAGCCCTTATCTCTACCCTGCGAAACAGAGTTGTTAGCACGATGATAATCATATGAGGACTTTGATCCATATGAAGAATTTGATCTGGGGTTCCTGTTCTTCACTGGAGGTGTCATGAGGACATTCACCTGAAGACTTTCAAGGCACTTCTTGGGAACCCAGATTTTCTTCATAGGAGAACTGTTCCTGCAGTTAGTGCCAACATATCTAGCAAATACTTCACCATTCTGATTTTTGAACAGTTTATAGTTGGAGTCAAATGACTCATCAGAAGGATGAGGAGATTCACATGTAAAGCCAGATAAGTTAGATGGATCAACTGAAGGTCCCTTTGCAGCAACCCATGAGGTTTTGGGGTACTGCTCAGGCTTCCAATATGTTCCATCAGTGTTAAGTTTCCTCTCAAAGGCGATACCCTCTTTCCTAGGGTTTCTATTGAGGATCTGCTTTCTAAGCACATCACAAAGAGTCTGATGCCCTTTGAGGCTTTTGTACATGCCTGTCATGTACAATTCCTTCAGCCCTGCATCGTCAGCGATACTAGCAATGTCCTCAGATGAGGAATTAGTGATAGCAGAGGCAGGTGAAGAATTTTTAATAGTTGAAGCATTTGAACATTCAGGTGAAGAATTAGCAGATTCACGTTCAATGCACTTTAAGCATGGAGGAACAAATTCTTCCTGAGAAGCGCTGATTTGTTGAGCTAGTAATGAATCGCGCTCCTTCTGAAGATCTTCATAACTCACTCTTAGCTTCTCAAGATCTTGCTTTCTTTGAAGAAATTCATAAGAAAGTTTCTCATGATCAGATAAGAGAGTGTTATGATGACTTTGGAGGTTATCAAACCTAGACTGAAGTCTCTGAAGATTTTCAGTCAGGGCTTTAGTGCGATCCATTTCTTCACCTAACATATCATCACTCTTATCTAGCATGTTTTGAACCTTTTCAAAAGCCCTTTGTTGTTTTACAGCAATCTTAGCAAGTTTAGAGTAGCTGAGCTTGAGATCCTCATCAGATTCATTTTCACTAGATTCAGAGGAGGTGTATTTGAGTACCTTTGCACCTTTTGCCATGAAGCAATAGGTGGGAGCGTAGTCATCATTATCTTCATCAGGCTTGTCGGTGGGGTCAGTTTCTTCAGTGTTGAAGATGGACTTGCTAACGAAAGTAGTAGCAAAGGCCAGATTCGCCACACTAGATTCGGATTCTTCCGACTCCTCCTCTTCCTCATGTTCCTCAGATTCAGCTTTAGAGTCCATTTCCTTGCCAATGAATGCCCGAGCCTTCTTGGAGCTGCTCTTCTTGTGAGATGAAGACTTCGAGGATTTTGATGACGAAGATTTTGACGATTTCTTCTTCTTCTTCGCATCATCAGAACTGTAATCCTTGTATTTCTTCTTCTTCAATTCCTTTTCCCACTGAGGACAATCTTGAATATAATGACCAGGTTTCTTGCATTTGTGGCACAACCTTCTCTTATAGTCACTTGATGAGGAATCACTGCTTCTTGAGGATTTTCCAAAGCGACCACGTTTTGAGAACTTCTGGAATTTCTTCATGAGCAGTGCTATCTCCTGGCTCAATTCTTCAGGATCACCAAGGCTACTACCAGAATCCTCACATTCAGACTCAGACACAACCTTGGCCTTCAGGGCACGTGGTTTGCCATAGCTCGAACCATAGAGATCTCTCTTTTCAGCAAGCTGGAACTCGTGAGTATTTAGCCTTTCGAGGATATCGGCAGGATCAAGAGACTTGTAGTCAGCCCGTTCTTGTATCATCAGACCCAGAGTATCAAATGAGGAATCAAGTGATCTCAACAGTTTCTTCACCACCTCATGGTCAGTGATGTCAGTGGCACCGAGGGCTTGAAGCTCATTTGAGATGTCAGTGAGGCAATCAAAGGTTTGTTGGACATTTTCATTGTCGAGTCTTTTGAAGCGGTTGAAGAGATTCCGAAGAACATCAACTCGAGAGTCACGCTGAGTTGAGACTCCTTCATTCACTTTGGACAGCCTATCCCAGATAAGCTTAGCAGTTTCCAAAGCACTCACTCTTCCATACTGTCCTTTACTCAGATGGCCACATATGATATTCTTCGCTTGAGAATCGAGTTGCTTGAATCTCTTCACATCGGTAGCGTTCAGTGAGGGTGAAACAGAGGGAACACCATTTTCCACAACATACCAGAGATCATTGTCAATTGCCTCGAGATGCATTCGCATCTTGTTTTTCCAGTAGGGGTAGTCCGTCCCATCAAAGGTAGGACACCCAGCCGAGACCTTGATCATACCTGCGGTCGACATAACTAAAACTCCAGGCGGTTAAACCAAAATCACACAGAACAAGGGAGTACCTCGCTCTGATACCAATTGAAAGTGCGTTATGTCGACTAGAGGGGGGTGAATAGGCGATTTTTATGAATTCTTCACTGAGGAATTTGCCGGTGAGGAAATTCCTTAGCGAAGAACTATTAGCAGCGGAATAAGTACTCAGAAGTAAGCATAACAGAATACAAGCATGGTCATCATGATGAAATGAAGACTAGCATAGAGTACAGAAAGCGTAATCACAGGATAACACAAGATGAAGACAAACAGACTGAAGAAATTGAACTGAGGAAATTGAGAAAGTCTTCAGTCAAAGTCTTCAAACACAGATATGAATAAACACTCAACACAGTAATGAGGAAATGAAAGGGTTGAGGAAATAGAACCAGTTAGGTTGGTGAAGACAATGATTTGGTAGACCAGTTCCAACTGCTGTCTCAGTTGTACGTCTGGTTGGAGCGGCTGAGTATTTAAACTCGAGGACACGCAGTCCCGGACACCCAGTCGCTGAGCATGTAGCTCAGGACACCCAGTCCTCACCGTATTCTCCTTGAACTAAGGTCACGCAGACCTCGTCCAATCACTCGTGGTATGTCTTCAGGCGACTTCCAAACCTTCACAGACTTGGTCACTCGGCGATCCACAATTCCTCTTGGATTCTCTAGACCTTGACGCCTAACCGTCTGGAAGAAGCACAGTCTTCAAAGGTAACAAGCGTCGGATCCACGCTGGATCAATTTCTTCAGTGATGCTCAATCACTTTGGGTTTGTAGGGGTTTGGTTTTGGGTTTTCCTCACTCGATGATTTTCGCTCAAAGTCCTCGGAGGATGGGTTGCTCTCAAATGACAAGTGTCAAGTTCTCTCGGAGCAGCCAACCAGCTAGTGGTTGTAGGGGGCGGCTATTTATAGCCTAGGGAGCAGCCCGACATGATAAGACATAAATGCCCCTCAATGATATGACCGTTAGGTGGATAAGATATTTTGGGACAGCTGGCGCGCAGCACAGCAACGGTCGGAAATTTGACTCTCAAATTCCTCAGGGCTATCATGTTCCTCACTGTGTAGGTAATTCGTACTAACGAATTCCTAACTCCTCAGTCAGAACAAATTCATCAGTGACTAGAAGAACTTCCTCTCTGTCACTGAAGAAAGTGACTGAACTGTATGAGATTTCCAAAGGCTTCACTCGAAGGGATTGGTAGGTGTAGGATTTTGAGTTGAGCATCACATGGAAATTTTTCCTTAGTATTTCCTCAACCCCCTTTAACAGTACGGTGTTTCCTATGACTCAAGAAAGAGAAAATGAAACTACGAAAACAAAATTCTTCACGCTTCATGTTCCACAAATGAATACCAAGTCTTCAAGGTCACACCAATTTCTTCACTTTCAAAGTCTTCAGAAAGTCTTCAGAATATCAAAGTCTTTAGTTGAAGAACTTCATTTTTAGGGGTCGACTTTCTCTGTAAATATCAAACTCCACATAGACTTATAGACCTGTGTACACTCACAAATGCATTAGTCCCTTAACCTATAAGTCTTCAATACACCAAAATCACTAAGGGGCACTAGATGCACTTACAACTCAAAGAATTACAACTCAAAGCTAGAACAAGATATGACTCTATATGAATGCATCCGACGGTGTACTAGGATATGCAATGAATCAAGAGCGACATGTATGAAGATTATGAAGGTGGCTTTGCCACAAATACGATGTCAACTACATGATCATGCAAAAGAGCAATATGACAATGATGAAACGATTCATAATAAACGGAATGGTGGAAAGTTACATGGCAATATATCTCGGAATGGATATGGAAATGCCATAATAGGTAGGTATGGTGGCTGTTTTGAGGAAGGTAAATAAAGGGTTCATGCTACCGGCGAAAGTTGCGCGGTAATAAGAAAAGCTAGCAGAGTGGAAGGATAAGTGTGCATATGTCCATGGACTCGCATTAGTCAAAAAAAAACTCATATAATTATTGCAAAAGTCTACTTATCCCTCGAAGCAAAGTACTACTATGCATGCCCCAAGAGGGATAGATTGGTAGGAAAAATTCCATCGCTCGTCCCCGACTGCCACTCATAAGGAAGACACTCAAAAGAGCACCTCATGCAACAAGTTTGTCACACAACTTTTACCATACATGCATGCTACGGGACTTGCCAACTTCAACAAAAGTATTTCTCAATTTCATAATTACCCACTAGCATGACCGTAACATTACTACCTTTATATCTCAAAACAATTATCAAGCATCATGTTGATCATAGCATCCAATTCTTTTTCTATGATAGTTTTTATTATACCCAACTTGGATGCTCATCATTCTAGGACCAACTTTGTAACCATAGCAAATACCATGCTGTTCTAAGAGACTCTCAAAATAATATAAGTGAAGCATGAGAGACTAGCAATTTCTATAAAATCAAGCCACCACCGTGCTCTAAAAGATATAAGTGAAGTACTAGAGCAAAAACTATCAAGCTCAAAACATATAAGTGAAGCACATAGAGTATTCTAGCAAATTCTAATCAAATAGGCTTCTCCCAAAAGGTGTGTACAGCAAGGATGATTGTGTTAAACTAAAAATAAAAGACTAATATAATACATGACGCTCCAAGCAAAACACATATCATGTGGCGAATAAAAATATAGCTCCAAGTAAAGTTACCAATGAACGAAGACGAAAGAGGGGATGCCTTCCCGGGGCATCCCCAAGCTTAGGCTTTTGGCTATTCTTGAATATATTGGGGTGCCTTGGGCATCCCCAAGCTTAGGATCTTGCCACCCTTTATTCCATAGTCCATAAAAGCTTTACCCAAAACTTGAAAACTTCACAACACAAAACTCAATAGGAAATCTTATAAGCTCCTTTAGTGAAAGAAAACAAGACCACCACATAAGGTACTGCAATGAACTCATTCTTTATTTATTTTGGTGTTAAACCTAATTTATTCCAACTTCCTTATGGTTTATAAACTAATTTACTAGCCATAGATGCATTGAAATAAGCAAACAACACACGAAAAACAGAATCTGTCAAAAACAGAACAGTCTGTAGCAATCTGTAACTAACGCAAACTTCTGGAACTTTAAAAATCCTACCAAAATAGGACATACTGGAAAATTTGTTTATTTATCAGCATCAAAACGAATCAATGCAAAAGCTCGTTTATGTGATTTATTGAATATTTTCTCGTGAGCGCAAAGTTTCTGTTTTTCAGCAGAATCAAATCAACTATCATCATAGTTTATCCTATAGGTTCTAATTGGCACAAACACTAAATAAAACATGAAAACACATCTAAACAGAAATTAGAAACAAAATTTATTACTAAACGGTAACAAAAACAAAGAACATAAAGAAAATTGGGTTGCCTCCCAACTAGCGCTATCGTTTAACGCCCCTAGCTAGGCATAAAAAGCGAAGATAGATCTAAGTAGTGCCATATTTGGCACTAAATTCTTCAATAGAGCACTTATAATCTTTAGGTGTTTCTCCCTTTTTAGCAATGATTAAACCTTTGGGCAAAAATTCAAGAAATTCTTTTGTAGTGAAAGGTTCCTTAATGATAGAAAGACAATTGGGATGAACACTTATGGATTTGAGATCCGCATCTCCCTTACTAGAAGTTTCACCCTTATTTTTAGGAACATAAATAAACTTGGCGGTTTTTGTAGGGGGTTTTGGAGTGTTTTTCATGGAAGAAAAAGCCGAACCTAAGTTGGTAATTATATCCTCAAGTTTACCAATTCTAGCAGAATCAAGATCTATTTTTTCATTGACTATAGGTTCTTTCTCTTTAAGATTTTTCAAAGTAACTCCAACCCTAGATTCATATTGAGTGATGAGATTATGAATCTTTTTATCCAAATTTTCAACCAACTCAACAGTGGAAATTTTATTTTCAATAATATCAAGCCGTTGCATAACGTGTTCTAAGGTTAAAACAGTTCCATTAACCAAAAGAGGTGGTGGGCCAAACAAATCTAACATAGCATTATAAGCATCAAACGTATGGCTACTCAAGAAATCACCTTCGGCGACAGTGTCAAGAACACATCTATTCCAAGGAGTGATGCCTACATAAAAATTGCAGAGAAGAATGGAAGTAGAAAGCTTCCTAGTAGATTTATTTTGAGTACTGCAAATTCTATGCCAAGCATCTTTTAAATTTTCTCCATCCCTTTGTTTAAAATTGAGGATTTCATGTTTGGGAGTAATAAAGAGGATAGGAAGACTAGCCATAACGACGAGGTAAATGAACTAACGCACAGGCAAACGGAAACAGGCAAGAAAAAAGAGAGGAGGAGATTGGGAAAGAGAGGGCGAATAAAACGGCAAGGGTGAAGTGGGGGAGAGGAAAACGAGAGGCAAATGGCAAATAATGTAAATGCGAGGGTGATGGGTTTGTGACGGGTACTTGGTATGTCTTGACTTGAGCGAAGACCTCCCCGGCAATGGCGCCAGAAATCCTTCTTGCTATATCTTGAGCTAGCATTGGTTTTCCTCGAAGAGGAGAGGGTGATGCAGCAAGTGTAGCGCAAGTATTTCCCTCAGTTTTGAGAACCAAGGTATCAATCCAGTAGGAGGCTCCTCAAAAGTCCCACGCACCTACACAAACAAACTGAGAACTCGCAACCAACGCAATAAAGGGGTTGTCAATCCCTTCACGGCCACTTGCGAAAGTGAGATCTGATAGAGATAGTATGATAAGATAAATATATTTTTGGTATTTTATAATATAGATGCAAAAAGTAAAGATGCAAATAAAAGTAGATTGAAAGCAAATATGATAAGAGATAGACCCGGGGGGCATAGGTTTCACTAGAGGCTTCTCTAAAGATAGCATAAGTATTACGGTGGGTGAACAAATTACTGTCGAGAAATTGATAGAAAAGCGCATAGTTATGAGATTATCTAGGCATGATCATGTATATAGGCATCACGTCCATAACAAGTAGACCGACTCCTGCCTGCATCTACTACTATTACTCCACACATCGACCGACTCCTGCCTGCATCTAGAGTATTAAGTTCATAAGAACAGAGTAACGCATTAAGCAAGATGACATGATGTAGAGGGATAAACTCATGCAATATTATATAAACCCCATCTTGTTATCCTCGATGGCAACAATACAATACATGTCTTGCAACCCTTTCTGTCACTGGGTAAGAACACCGCAAGATTGAACCCAAAGCTAAGCACTTCTCCCATGGCAAGAAAGATCAATCTAGTAGGCCAAACCAAACTGATAATTCGAAGAGACTTGCAAAGATAACTCAATCATACATAAAAGAATTCAGATAAGATTCAATTAATATCCATAGATAAATCTGATCATAAACCCACAATTCATCGGATCTTGACAAACACACCACAAAAAGAGATTACATCGAATAGATCTCCACAAGAGAGGGGGAGAACATTGTATTGAGATCCAAAAAGAGAGAAGAAGCCATCTAGATAATAACTATGGACCCGTAGGTCTATGGTAAACTACTCACAACTCATTGGAGGGGCAAGGGTGTTGATGTAGAAGCCCTCCATAGTCGATTCCCCCTCCGGCAGAGTGCCGACGAAGGCTCCAAGATGGGATCTCGCGGATACAGAAGGTTACGACGGTGGAAATTGTGTTTCGTGGTGCCCCTGGATGTTTTCAGGGTACGTAGGTATATATAGGAGGAAGAAGTACGTCAGTGGCCGCCTGAGGGGCCCACGAGACAGGGGGCGGGCCCTACAGGGACGCGGCCCCCTATCTCGTGGGGCCCTCGGGAGCTTCTTGACTTGCACTCCAAGCTCTTCGGTTCACGTTCGTTCCAAAAATCACGCTCCTGAAGGTTTCATTCCGTTTGGACTCCGTTTGATATTCCATTTCTTCGAAATACTGAAATAGGCAAAAAAACAGCAATATGGGCTGGGCCTCCAGTTAGTAGGATAGTCCCAAAAATGATATAAATATGTAAAATAAATCCCATAAACATCCAAAAGGGGTAATATAATAGCATGGAACAATCAAAAATTATAGATACGTTGGAGACGTATCACGGGGCCGTTGACTCTCTTCTGTGACAACACTGGAGCTATTGCCCTTGCCAAGGAGCCCAGGTTTCACAAGAAGACCAGGCACATCAAGTGTCACTTCAACTCCATTCATGAAAATGTTCAAGATGGAGACATAGATATTTGCAAAGTACATATGGATCTGAATGTCACAGATCCGTTGACTAAACCTCTTCCGCGAGCAAAACATGATCAACACCAGAACTCTATGGGTGTTCGATTCATCACAGTGTAACTAGATTATTAACTCTAGTGCAAGTGGGAGACTGTTGGAAATATGCCCTAGAGGCAATAATAAAATGGTTATTATTATATTTCCTTGTTCATGATAATTGTTTGCTATTCATGCTATAATTGTATTAACTGGAAACCGTGATACATGTGAATACATAGACCACAACATGTCCCTAGTGAGCCTCTAGTTGACTAGCTCGTTGATCAACAGATGGTCATGGTTTCCTGACTATGGACAGTTGATGTCATTGATAACGGGATCACATCATTAGGAGAATGATGTGATGGACAAGACCCAATCCTAAGCATAGCACAAGATCGTGTAGTTCGTTTGCTAAAGCTTTTCTAATGTCAAGTATCATTTCCTTAGACCATAAGATTGTGTAACTCCCGGATACCGTATGAGTGCTTTGGGTGTACCAAACGTCACAACATAACTGGGTGACTATAAAGGTGCACTATAGGTATCTCCGAAAGTATCTATTGGGTTGGCACGAATCAAGACTGGGATTTGTCACTCCGTATGATGGAGAGGTATCTCTGGGCCCACTCGGTAATGCATCATCATAATGAGCTCAATGTGACTAAGTAGTTAGTCACGGGATCATGCATTACGGAACGAGTAAAGTGACTTACCGGTAACGAGATTGAACGAGGTATTGGGATACAGACGATCGAATCTCGGGCAAGTAACGTACCGATTAACAAAGGGAATTGTATACGGGATTACTTGAATCCTCGACATCGTGGTTCATCTGATGAGATCATCGTGGAACATGTAGGAGCCAACATGGGTATCCAGATCCCGCTGTTGGTTATTGGCCGGAGAGCCATCTCGGTCATGTCTACGTGATTCCCGAACCCGTAGGGTCTACACACTTAAGGTTCAATGACGCTAGGGTTATAAGGAAGATTTGTGTGTGATTACCGAATGTTGTTCGGAGTCCGGGATTAGATCCCGGACATCATGAGGAGTTCTGGAATGGTTCGGAGGTGAAGATTTATATATGGGAAGTCATCATACGGTCACCAAAAATATTCGGGTGTACACCGGTATTGTACCGGGACCACCGGAGGGGTTCCGGGGTTCCACCGGGAGGGTCCACCTGCTCTAGAGGGCCTTATGGGCTGTAGGTGTAAGGGAACCAGCCCCTAAGTGGGCTGGGCGCCATCCCCTCGTAGGGCCCATGTGCCTAGGGTTGGGAGGGAACCCTAAGGGGGGCGCCTCCCCTTGCTTGGGGGGCAAGCCCCCTCCCCCTTGGCCACCGCCCCCCCTCTAGATCTCATCTAGAGGGGCTGGCCCTCTTCCTCCTTCTCCCTATAAATAGAGGGGTGGAGGGAGGGGTGGAGGGAGGGCTGCAGGACGACATCCAAGGCGCAGCCCCTCCCCTCCCCAACACCTCTCCTCCTCCGCACGAGCTTGGCGAAGCCCTGCCGGAGAACTGCCACTCCATCACCACCACGCCGTTGTGCTGCTGCTGGAGTCATCTTCCTCAACCTCTCCCTCCTCCTTGCTAGATCAAGGTGCGGGAGACGTCGCCGGGCTGCACGTGTGTTGAACGCGGAGGTGCCATTGTTCGGCGCTAAGATTGGAATCCACCGCGATCTGAATTGCTACGAGTACGACTCCTTCACCCGCGTTCTTGCAACAATTCCGTCTCGCGATCTTCAAGGGTATGAAGATGCACTCCCCTCTCTCTCGTTGCTAGTTACTCCATAGATTGATCTTGGTGATGTGTAGAAAAATTTTAATTTCTGCAACGATTCCCAACAATCATCGCTCATCATGGAGGGCTTCCCAATAACTCTGGCAATGGTCTTCTTGACCCTTTCTTTCCTCTTCTTGCCTTCACCTCCTTCTTTGGGTTCAAGAGTGAATTCCATTATCTCTTGAGTAGAGGCTCTGGCCTTAGACATAGGAACTCTTCTTACTGGAGCCTTTCTATTCATGCCTGGCTTTGTTGATGCAGCAGTGCCAAACTCTTTCTTCACCACCTTCTTCTTGGAAGTGGCCACATCCTCAGCTGCAATGTAGTCCTCATCCTCTGAATCAGATGTTCTCTTCTTCCTTGTTCTAGTAGATGCCTTTGGCAAGTTACTAGGTGTCGTGGAATTGTCACGGCAGATGTCCTAGTGTAAGGACTTAGTCGCGAGGCCAACGCATCTATGTGGTAGCTTGAGAGGGGTTGATCAGGACGAGAGACACAACACGCAAGACAAGGATTTATACAGCTTCGGGCCCCGGGAAACATCATCCGGTAATAACCCTACATGTTGTTTGTGGCTAGGTCTCATTATGATCATGAGAGAATCGCCGGTAAGCCGGCTCTTTGTGTCTAGCCCTAGAGATTGTTCTTGTTGCATGTCCCTCTTTGGGGAGCCCTGCCCCTCCTTATATAAGTTAGAGGAGCGGGTTAAATGTGGAGTCCTAGTAGGACTAGGACTAGTCTATCTTTTCTTACAAGTTGAATACAAGTCCGGGTCTTGCTTCCTTGTAAGGGAAATATTCCTTACACCTTTCTTCTTAAGTCGGCCCACCATCACATGAACCGGCCTACTGGGCCTTGGGCCTTGTCGTCCGCTTGACCCGCCCGCCGGGTCTCCAGTGAGTCACAATGTCCAGGCGGGTTATATGTAAACCGCCATGTCCAGGTAGATCGCTAGTGAGTCGCCTAGCTCCAGCCGGGTCTCTGGTGAGTCGCCAAGTTCAGCCGGGTCATACTTCCGGCCGAGTCATACCGCGGGGTATATCCCCGACATTAGCCCCTAGTTTAATTTGGATTTATCCATGTTAAACTGATCCTGTAAAATAAATACAAGAACAAATTTAATAGGTTGTACTCCGGGTTAAATATTCTTGTAAGCCGGCACCTGATCATCCTTAAGTCCTTGACATTTCTTCCTTGATATGTATCCATGATCTCATAGCAAATCTCCATAGCAGATATGTCCCAATTTACCAATGCAAAAGATCCAGATACTTCCTTTGAGAAATCCGGGTCAACGGGCCATCTTCATACTCAAATTGCTGACGTTGGTGTCTCATAGAGAAATATTGTGAAGAATAATCCACTTGAGTCGGCTTCCAAAGCACCAGCTTTAAGAAATATTGGTCTTGAAATACTCATATGATATTCATCCGGTTTGAAAATATAGAACTTGCCGATCTCTGATTTCCAAAATCACCGGGCTATAAAAACTGATAATTCCTAGTCATGATTGTTTCCAATGCCGGTTCATCATTGTTGCCAATACTGGTTCATGATTATTGATGACGCCGGGTTATGATTGTTGCAGACACCGGGTCATAATGATTGGTGATGCCGGGTCAATCTGGTTTGCTTAAAACTAAAAATTGGAAGATATTTCTCCCTTATATCCATATTACATGTAGCCCCCAAGTCTTGAACAGAGCAAAGTGATGATTTGAGACTTGTTTCCATATAATTACTGCCACTTTAAAGAAATCCATGTTCATCTCAGTCACTAGTAAAAAACTTAATACTCCATATATGTAGCCCCCAAGTGCCGGGTTGTCATACTTGCAGCAACCTGGGACTTGAAATTGCCTTATGCTCATAAAAACTTCAACTAGTGTAGCCCCCAAGGGTCGGGTCATTATGGAATAATGAGCAGGGACTTTGTAGATATAACTATGTAAACTTGAACAGCAATGTGTAGCCCCCAAGGGCCGGCTTAGTAACATAATACTGAGCTTGGACTTTGTATATAATTGATAATAACATCATACAATATAATCTCCACCATGGGGCTTGATCCCACGTCCACAAGGTTAAGAGCTTTGTACTCTACCAACTGAATAGTGAACCGTTCAATATAATGGATTAATGCTTGTGTACCTTGAATTTTTGACAGGAGCAATTGGTAGCCCCCAAGGGCCGGCTCATTATGATGTGATGAGTCGGGTCTTCAATGAGGTGAACAAAAATGACTTTGCATTAGCCCCCAAGTGTCATGGTGCATGCTTGCAGCGACATGAGACTTGCATATTTGATGTAACCTCAATTTGAATAATGTAGCCCCCAAGTGCCGGGTTGTAAGCCTACAGCGACTCAGGACTATTCCTTCAATTGTAGAATAAATCATATCCATTAATAAAATAATAGCCATTGCGCCAAAGCAACTTTGAATACCTCATCTGTTGATAAGTAAATCCAGAGTTTAAATACCCGGCGGCTCTTGGCCGATGGTGATTTAATACACCTCCATTGTAAGCCGGAATTTTTATAACCCGGCGGCTTTTAGCCTTTGAGAAAAATCCAGAACGAATAATCATTTTGAAGCATCAACTTTGGTAATGAGCTTGAACTTAATCATTTATGTGTCATATTTCTGCAAATCCTGCAAAGAGTTTAAACAACATATGCCCTAGCGACTTAACGTCAAAAGTCAGGGCGGGTAACCACCCAAATGTAGTCTTATCCTGCCCACAAGTAGATCACAAGAACCCTTGGCGGTTTACCGCAGGGTGGGTCATAATACCTCATATATAACCACTGTGATATTGAATTTATACTGCCGGTTTACATGACCTGTGTAGTAAGGGTGATAACCCAATCCTTAGAAGCCAATGCTTCCATATAAATGATGGTTGTCATAAGCTGGCGACTTATAGTCAAAAGTCAAGCCGGGTTAATCATAAAACACTTATATACATTTGAGATATAATTCCCAAAAGGTCTCAAGTTAAGTAATTGTGGCTACAATAAACTTTACCAGAGATAGAATAAAACTTTTTGAGGCTTCTGATTCGGATACGATCAGTAAACCATTCCAAAGGGGTTAAGCTAAGATTCGAATACGATCATATAGCCCCCAGTGGCTTTGGCAATGCCGATCAAGTGGGTATCGACAGCTATGTTCTCTTTGGTTCGAATATGACCTATGTTTGAACAGGAAGCCCCCAAGTGACCATAAGAGTTATTTAATGACGTTGGTTCGAATACAACCCACGTCAGACCCAAAGGGGGTTAAGCTATGATTCAGATATGATCAAGAAGGCCCCTAGTGGGTTTGGCAGTATGTCGATCAAGAGGGTATCGGCAGCTATGTTCTCTTTGGTTCGAATATGACCTAGTTTGAACAGGAAGCCCCCAAGTGATCATATAAGTGTTGGCATTACGTCGATCAAGAGGGTATTGATAGCTATGCTCGATGAACAAAAATCCCCCAAGTGATCATAATAAGATAAGCCATAAGGCAGGATACCCAAGTTTGAACCGCGCATCATGGCAGCAAGTTCTTTTGGTAACCTTTAATTTTTCTGAGAACTCGAGCCTTGCGAGAGATTAATGCTTTTTGAACTGGAACTTTAAACCGGATTTGAAAGCTTTAAAATTTTGTGAAGGACAAATTTACCTTGAGCCGGATTTTGAACCGGATTTGAGAGCTTCAAAAATTTGTGAGGGACAAATTTACCCTGGGCCGGCTTTTAAACCGGGTTTAAGAGCTTCAGTGCTTTGTGGGAGAAAGATGTCTCTTGAACCGGATTTTAAACCAGAGTCCTTATTTTGAGACGAAAATCTTTTGACAGCTTTTAAATTTTCATCCATCTAGCAATAATCTCCGGGGCCCGGGTTATTTTTCCCTTTAATGACCTGGAGTTCTTGAATTCATTGAAACCGGCTAATTTTGCCGAGTCATATTATTGTAGCCCCCGAGTCTCAAGACGACTTGAGGAGTTGGCTTGAGATTCTCCATAATTAACCGTGATATAGACCGGTTTGAATCCTGCATGGGACAACTTGCAAACCAAAGTAATTGCTCTTTTGAAGAAAATAATATGTAATATAAAATATATTAGATGGATTTCACCTTATATGTTAGGCTAGTGATTATCCACAGAAGGTTTAGGTGATTATCCTGCTGCCCTCATCATAGCTGCTGGAGGGACTAGTGCCCTCACTCAACTGAACCTGTTCCTCTGACTTGTTCTGACTATCACTTTGATCAGACATCTTCAGGCAAACTGTCAGCAGACTCTGTGAATAGGTTGTAGATGACGTAGAGTAGATGAGCATCACAAGAGGTTTTGCAAAACAATTGACTCAAAACTTAGTTTTAGTTCTCCATAGAAAGCATTTTGGAGCTACCGATTTGTAAACTCGGTGATACTGAAGCAGCTTTTGAAACCTAAATTAGTGAACTCGGTCAGACCGAGTCATAGTTCGGTGGCACCGAGACTGCTATGGTTTCATAGAGAATCGAACTCGGTCACACCGATTTGCAATTCTCGGTCAGACCGAAAATCGCATGTGCAATGGCCTAAGCCAAATCGGTGAGACCGATTTCAACAATTCGGTCGGTCCGAGATGAGTTCGGCGGAAACCTAACCCTAAATTTTCAAATCAAATCTAGTCTACAGGATGTTTTTGCTGGACAGGATGATTTCATTTGTGGCAAGAATCATGGCAAAGCAATGTGCTATGAATCGGAGTTAATTAATAGCACAAAGTATCAAGTTCATACCCTAACTCGGCGGTGAACTTGCTACAGTGGCAACGGCGGGGAAGATTGTTGTTGACGGCGGTGGAGACTAGCGGCGGGAGGTCGCTGGCGGCGAGAAGACGATCCGGAGACCCGAAGAGGCAGAGCAGGTTACGCGCGGGTGAAGGGTATCGGAAAAAAAATTCAAATTTTGACCCGTGAGTATATATAACCTGACCCTGTCGGTGTGACCGAGTGGAACAACTCGGTGGCACCGAGATGCAAAACTACAAGCAGTTACTGCAACTCGGTGTGACCAAAAGGTTCTAATCGGTTGCACCGAGATTGAAAGCCTAGATCAACTTAGTGATCTCGGTGTGACCGAAAAGGATGAATCGGTCAAACCAAAATGCACAAAGAGGTTTTGGAAGTTTAAGTCTGTGACGAATCGGGGACTCCGAGTGCTCCTCACACAGAGTGGTTCGAATCTGACTTGATCAAACTTTGTGATGTAGCATGAATAGAGTTTGAGATGAGAAAATCATAGATAGCTAGAGAAGGTTCTTAGGCATTCTTGTCCATCCATTTGGCAAAATAGAAAAAGCCAAGCAAACAAAGCAACAAATGGATGTCCTTGAATGAGTAAAATATGCAACCAACATGCTCACACAATAAAATGGCAAATGAAATGTGGCAAAGCATGCACAACCAATTCTAGCATCTATCAAACAATTGGCGATGACTAGGTCATCTGTATATGTGTATATTGACTTAGGAGTCAAATGAGAACATTTGATCATAGGTCATACTCATCGTTTAAGCACAAGTGGGGTTACCACTTTTACATAAAGCATTGTTGTGTTCACAACATTAGAGTTGCTTTAGCTTAATTCTTTAGAGTAAAGCTCCCCTTAGATGTGATATCCCCCCTAAGAGGGATGAACTAAACTTTGGTTTTGTCGATAATGACTTCATGTAGGTGTTGAAGATGTGGATGCTCAATGTTGATGTAGATCATTCGGAGCAATCCATTGGAGTGAGTTGCACTTTCAATACCTACACGGGTTAGTCCCACAAGGAACAAGCAAGGATATCCATAGACATAGAGTGATGCACACACAAGATGATGTCCATGAAAGCATTAGGTTACCTTGTTCCTCGTCTTACCAACAAGAGGGTTTGTGACTCCTTGGACTAGTGCAAGATATGGAAGTTGTTTGCACTTGTCCTTGCCAAAATGATAAGAGTGAGGTATGTTGGCGGAGTCACCCTCAACAACTCTCTAGTTCTTTTTCCTTGGGATCCACATCATCTTGATGGGAATCCTTGGAGTTGTAGTCGTACTTGATGAAGTAGAACTTTATGTAGTCTTGGGAACCCACTTGACCAAGGCCTTAGGAGCTTCTTCAAATGCATCAATCTCCTCTTGAAGCTTGTCCTTGCCTTTTTGCTTGTGGTCTTGTGGTGGAAGATCATCTTGAGATTGTGTTACTTTGAAAGAAGTAGGATCGTACTTCTCTTATTGAGGAACAAACTTCATCTTGCGGTATTGATCTTCTTCCCACTCAACTCCATTGGCATTGAACTTTTGTTCAAAACCAACACCTTGATTCTTCTGGTGCCTTCCTTGCTTGCGTACAATCTCCTCGAACTGCTTACTTCCGACAAGGCTCTTGTAAACACCTTTCTCTATAATTCCCTTCAATAAGCTATTTTCTTGCTCAAGTGTAACTTGGCTAAGAGAATCATTAGTGTAATCAAGAGAACTACTAGAAGCAACAACATTAGATTTAGCATGATTATTGTTACTACTAGAAGAAGAATCTTTCTTGTTCTTGTTACTAGACTTGACTTGTGGCATGTAAGTAGACAAGAGTAAACGCTTGGCGATGTAAGAAGAACTTTTCTTGCGAAGATCATCATTGATTGCCTTTAAAAACTCATGCTCTTGCTCAAGGTTGAGCTTTTCAAAGCGCAACTTCTCATGAGTCTTTAAAATTTCTCGATGATCTTCCAAGATAGTTTCATGAGCTAACTTAAGAGTGTTTAGTTCTTTAGTTAGGCGCTCAATCTTCTCCTTATCATTGTCATTCATTTTATCTTGATTAGCATGATTAATTGACGTTTCATCATAGTATTCATCACTAGAGTTGTCAACAAGTAAATCATCATCACCTAACAAGTCATCTTCATCACTATTGAAATCAACATACTCGGGGTGTGATACCTTTGGGACTTTAGCCATGAAGCATCTTCCAATTCCTTCATTTGGTGAGTCAAATATGTCGTAGGAGTTGGTTGTCACAAGTTCTAGACCGGCAACACCTTCATCTTGAGTATATTCGGAGTCGGAGTGATAGCTTCTCTCGGAGTGATTGTCGGAGTCAGAGCCAGATACCCATTCACCAACATGAGCTTGATGTCTTCGTTTTGTGTAGCTCTTTGATGATTTGTCCTTCCTTTCCGAATCCTTGCTTCTCCGGGATGTTCTTTGTTCATAACAATCATCTCTACTCTTCCTCTCTCTTGGTGGTGATTCTTCTCTTCTACTTATTCTTTTTGGAGAATCTTCTCTTCTTTTGTAGGGAGTCGTGCACTCATTGGAATAGTGTCCGGGTCTTCCACAATTGTAGCAATTATGCTCACGACTAGAAGATCTTTTGTCATTGTAGGACCTTGACTTGGAACTTCTTTCCTTGCTTCTACTCTTGTAGAACTTATTGAAGTTCTTCACCATTAGGCTCAATTCTTCATTGAAGGTTTGTTTCTCACTTGATGATGTGGGAGCTTCACATGAGGCTTCGTAAGCACCAGTTGACTTGTTGTGGAGCTCTTCCTTATCCTTGAGTGACATCTCATGAGCAAAAATTCACCCAATGACTTCCATTAGCTTGAGATCTTTGTAATTGGGCATCATTTGGATCAATGTGCACACGGTATCATATTTTCCATCCAAGGCTCTAAGGATCTTCTTCATGATGAATTTATCGATCATCTCTTCACTTTCTAAGCCGGCAATCTCATTTGTGATGAGAGCAAGCCTAGAGTACATTTTAGCGACGCCTTCACCATCCTTCATTTTGAACTTGTAAAGTTGACTTTGAAGCACATCCAATTTGGATTCCTTGACGGGGTCGGTACCTTCGTGCATATCAATCAAAGTATCCCAAATTTCCTTTGCATTCTCAAGACGGCTGATTTTGTTGAATTCTTCGAGGCACAATCCATTGAAGAGAATATCACAAGCTTGAGCATTGTATTGCAGCATCTTCAACTCTTTCACGGTAGCTTCACGATTCGGTTCTCTCCCATCAAAGAATTCACCTTGCAAGCCAATACACACAATATCCCAAATGGCGGGGTTATGTCCAAGAATATGCATTTTCATCTTATACTTCCAACTAGCAAAATTTGTACCATCAAAGTAAGGACCTCTACAGTGGTAATTTCCCTCGCTAGACGCCATACTCTCCTAGATTGTGAAACCAAGGCTATGACCACCACAAGCTATGGAAATCAAAGTGAATGGAGACCAAAGCTCTGATACCAATTGTAGGATCGAAAGTATGTCTAGAGGGGGGTGATTAGACTACTTGACCAAATAAAAATCTAGCCTTTTCCCGATTTTAGTTCTTGGCAGATTTTAGCAACTTAGCACAAGTCAAGCAATCTGAACACAATTCAAGCAAGCATGCAATGAGTATATAAGCAGCGGAAAGTAAAGCATGCAACTTGCAAGAATGTAAAGGGAGGGGTTTGGAGAGTTCAAACACAATAGGAGACACGGATGTTTTTGTCATGGTTCCGATAGGTGGTGCTATCGTACATCCACGTTGATGGAGACTTCAACCCATGAAGGGTAACGGCTGCCCGAGTCCTACGAAGGGCTCCACCCACGAAGGGTCCACGAAGAAGCAACCTTGTCTATCCCACCATGGTCGTTGCCCACGAAGGACTTGTGTCACTCAGGTAGATCTTCACGAAGTAGGAAATCTCCTTGCCCTTACAAACTCCTTAGTTCAACTCCACAATCTTGACGGAGGCTCCCAAGTGACACCTAACCAATCTAGGAGACACCACTCTCCAAAAGGTAATAGATGGTGTGTTGATGATGAACTCCTTGCTCTTGTGCTTTAAATGATAGTCTCACCAACACTCAACTCTCTCTCACGGGATTTGGATTTGGTGGAAAGAAGATTTGAGTGGAAAGCAACTTGGGTAAGGCTAGAGATCAAGATTTATGTGGTAGGAATGGAATATCTTGACCTCAACACAAGTGTAGGTGGTTCTCTCTCAGAAAATGTATGTTGGAAGTGTAGGCATGTTCTGATGGCTCTCTCCATGAATGAAGAGTGGGTGGAGGGGTATATATAGCCTCCACACAAAATCTAACCGTTACACACAACTTACCAAACTCGGTGGGACCGAATCATGAAACTTGGTCAGACTGATTTAGTTCATGATGCGACCGTTAGACATTTCGATGGGACCGACATGTCAACTCGGTGGGACCGATGTCGTTAGGGTTGGGGCATAACGTAATCTCGGTGAGACCTATAACACAAACTCGGTGAGACCGATTTTGGTAATAGACAAATAGAGAGTTGGTCAGGCAAACTCGGTGGGACCGATTCACTCATCTCGGTTGCATCGAAACGTTCCAAAAGAGAAACAGAGAGTTTGCATTGCAATCTCGGTGGGACCGGTCGCTCATCTCGGTTTGACCGAAATGTTACGAAGGGAAACAGAGAGATTACAATCCCATGTCAGTGAGATCGAGATCCCTATTGGTGAGACCGAAAAGACTAGGGTTTCTGGTAGTGGCTATGTCAACTAAACTCGGTGGCGCCGGATAGAAAGTTTTGGTGGGGCCAAGTTTGAGTTTTGGTTTGGGACATATGTGGATGTGAGAAAGTAGTTGAGGGTTTTTGGATCATATCACTAAGCACTTTGAGCAAGAAACTCATTAAGCAACACCTCACCCCCTCTTAATAGTATTGGCTTTCCTATGAACTCAATGTGATCTTGGATCACCAAAAGTAAAATGTAGAGTCTTGTGCTTTGAGCTTGAGCCAATCCTTTTGTCCTTAGCATTTTGAGGGGTCCATGTTTCTCATCCATGCCATGCCAAACATTGAGCTTTCCTGAAAAATTTATCTTGAAATAGCATTAACTCAATGAGCTATATGTTGTTAGGAATTACCAAAACCACCCAGGGATAGTTGCACTTTCACATACTAAATTACTCACCTGAACAGGGCATCCATAGAACCTCCTCCCAGTGTTAGCACCTTCAAAATCAACACACTTCCTAGGCTTCATCTGGTGCAGAGTGCACTTGGCAACTTCCTCCATGGGAGCACCACACCAGAGTGGCTCAGGAATGGTGTCAGGTGTGTCCTACATGCAGTAAAAGGTAGATCAGAACCAATGCATCAACTAGTTCAACTTGAGTCAAGCTTTGCCTTGCTTAAGGTCAGATTAGATTTACAAGGTAGATCAGATCAGGCATCACAATGGCATCCATAATCGTTCGGCCACTTGGTTTTTGTGGAACAGCCCGCCAATTTTGTGGAAATTTTTTGGAAAATTAAAAAAAGCGGTAGTTTTTTCGGAACGATGGCCCGTAATGTGGTAGTTTTTTGCTATTCACTCAAATTATCAAGATATAAGCTCACACTACTTTTTACCTCAGCAAGTGTCATTTTATCTAGGCCTCCTTTATCGACTTTGTCAATCTCATTGTGGGGTACAGAAATCTTTCAATTGCTCCCTCTGTTCACTTTTGTAAGACCGTTTAGACATTTAAGACAACACCTAAAACAGTTCAATTTCAGCTGTCTAAAACGTCTTATAAAAGTGAACAGAGGGAGTATATCATTTGCTAAAATACATATGGCGCTAATAACCTAACGGGTTCAAAGTATTGAAAGTTCATCAAAATCAAAATCCAAGAGACCAATACATCACCTGGTAATTTCTGAACCAAATGTGGTCATCCACAATGGAGAAGACAAACTCATGATCATGAAAAGGTTTGGCCTTCCGATGGTCTTTTGGAGTAGCAAAAATCTGCAGGTACAGGAGTGAGCAATGAGTTAACTCTGAAGTTCTTTTATCAAAAGAAGAGCATGTCTCCATAGAGCTACTAATTTGACCCTATCGAAGTATATTATTACCTCTGCTATAAAAATAAGCACAGGGGCTTGAGAAAAAATTGGATTATTTTTCTAAGCAGCTAGCGTTGCACATGACCTTAGAATATAACTTGAGTTATTAAGTGACTCCTTCCTTCAAAGGGTTATATTATAATGAACATACCAAAAGACCAATAGTGGATGCATCACACCCACATGCTAGTCTTTAACAACATTGTGTATAAATTGTTTTTATCATAAACATGCGTCAAGAATTACGTTAAACCTGTTTTGACACCAAGTAAACAAGAATAATTTGATCTTGCAAAAACAGAAGTTTTTTAATACAGGTCAACTATCATGCGTGAGTGTTGTCTGGTCCCGGAACCCGAGTGTGTGGCCTGCATTGCTCGTTGTGAAGTGGATGAGGATTGCAACACCGCGAGTAAGTGTGCTTCCTCTCGAGCTTGCATATTTTTATGTTTAGGCGGGGAGGACGTCCTGCTGCCCTGCATTTCTGGTTGTGGAAAAGATTTAACTTGCATCCTTGGATGCTTGGCATTTGGGAAGGACGACATATCCTTGGATGCGTATTGAGGACTGCAAGACTGCATGCTCGGTCGGGGGCATGCCAAGTGGCAAGCTTGCGTTGATGAGTGGCGGAGCTTGATGAAGATTGTTGAGGTGGCTAATCAGAGTTGAGGGGGATGAAGAAGATAAATTATGCATGGACTCTATGAAATCTTTGATATTCAAGCCTAATAATTAGGGGTACACTCAAGAGTTTCATAAAGTAGGGGGGGCAATAGCCCCCTTTGGCCCCATGAAGCTTCGCCGCTGGCGTTGATGGTTGTTGCAATCCTCATTTGTGGAGTAAATTTCCGTCCTTGTGCGATAAGACTTTTTTTAAACTGACACCGGGGGGATCTTGTGCGACAAGATACGCAAACGGGAGGAACCCGAGAAGCATCAGCTCTTCCCTACCGACAACGAATGTGAGGCCTGCGTAGATGCTTATCCTGCCTGCGACACCAGCACTGATTGCAGGAACGTTGATTGCATGAACGAATGCAAGAACAAATGCGCGCATCTTGACTGATTGTTGCGTGTTTGTGTGCCCATGTGTGTGCATGCATGGTCTGATTTGATTTGATTTTCACCCTCCCTGGTTTGATTTATATGGCCCGTTGTTGTTCTCTCGTGCCAGCCGGCAATGTAGTGTGTTATATTTTCTCGGTTTCCCTTCTCTTCTCTTGTTTATGCTTAAAAATTGTGTAACGACCCCAAGAGAACAAGAGAACAAACAGGAGGGATGAGGGATCGAGAGAGATTTGTGAGATATTGGGAGGAGGAAGACAGGGTAGGTGGGATGCAGAACAAGGGAGAGATAGACGAATAGGACTTTTCTCATCAGCGTGTCCAGTACACTGGCTTTCCTGACTACATAAAGCACCCCTTGGTCTCGGGCCCACTTGTCACTCACACACACACACCACCAAACGACTAAGTCGTCTCTGTAGTTGGGACCCGCTCCTCATCATCTTCTTCTTCATGCCAATCCTCTTCCTGGTTCTCTAGCTGGTCAGCCTCTTTGTCTGCCTCCACATCAGGCATGACTCTGACTGCCGATGGGGAGTGCGTGACAGTCGCCCCCTCTTGAGTTGGAGCGTGTTCCGCAAGATCTGAGTCTGGAAAACGCTGCTTGAGTACGTTGTAGTCCTCCCGCATTGCACTCTCTGCTGGTAGTGTAGACCAATGAACGAGCACTTGTGGAATGGCCGCATTCCCTTTCTTGATGAGGTGCCTATCCAGGATAGCTTGTGCTGCAGATCACCAATGGTGAGGTCTGGTGCCGACGGTAACTGCTTGTAAACTAGGGTATGATCCGCGGTAAATGGCTTGAGCTGACTGACATGGAAGACTGGTGTATCTTTGTCACGCCCAATATGCGATACTATCCTAAAGAGACTCGAAGGTCCCACCAAGGATAGAACCGCATATTGAAACGCTTTGGCAAGGTGGATATCACTACATCAACATTACATAATAGATGGGGATACATACATAAGGCATACAATGCCACACGAATACAACAATACAGTACATCAGAGCACCATCCGACTACGGATGAAACACAAACAGAAACTCAAACGACATCCACCCTGCTAGCCCAGGCTGCCGACCTGGAACCTATCCCCTGATCGAAGAAGAAGCAGAAGAAGAACTCCAAGACAAGCAAACATCGCTCTCGCGTCAAGATCATCGCAAAACCTGTACCTGCAACTGTTGTTGTAGTAATCTGTGAGCCACGAGGACTCAGCAATCCCATTACCATGGGTATCAAGACTAGCAAAGCTTAAAGGGAAAGGAAGGGGTAAAGTGGTGAGGCTGCAACAGCGACTAAGCATATGTGGTGGCTAACATACACAAATTAGAGCGAGAAGAGAGCAAGTGGAACGGTCGTGAAGCTAGCAATGATCAAGAAGTGATCCTGAACTCCTACTTACGTCAAACATAACCCAGAAACCGTGTTCACTTCCCGGACTCCGCCGAAAAGAGACCATCACGGCTACACACACGGTTGATGCATTTTATTTTGTATCTGGTGTCAAGTTATCTACAGCTGGACATTAACAAATTCCCATCTGCCTATAACTGCAGGCACGGCTTTCGAAAGATTATACCCTGCAGGGGTGTCCCAACTTAGCCCATGACAAGCTCTCGCGATCAACGAAGGAATAGACCTTCTCCCGGGAAGACCCAATCAGACTCGGAATCCTGGTTTACAAGACATTTCGACAATGGTAAAACAAGACCAGCAAGACCGCCCGATGCGCCGACATCCCGATAGGAGCTGCACATATCTCGTTCTCAGGGCAACACCGGATGAACACTACGTACAACTAAAACCAGCCCTCGAGTTTCCCCGAGGTGGCGCTGCAAGTGGCTCTGGTTCGGACCAACACTTAGACAAGCACTGGCCCGGGGGGGGCTGTAATAAAGATGACCCTTGGGTTAATTACTCCCAAGGGAAATATAGGTGGTGGTGAGGCAAATGGTAAAACCAATGTTGGGCCTTGCTGGAGGAGTTTTATTCAAAGCGAACTGTCGAGGGGGTCCCATAAATCACCCGACCGCGTAAGGAACGCAAAATCCGGGAACATAACACTGGTATGACGGAAACTAGGGCGGCGAGAGTGGAACAAAACACCAGGCATAAGGCCGAGCCTTCCACCCTTTACCAAATATATAGATGCATTAATAATATAAGAGATATTGTGATATCCCAACATAATCCTGTCCACCATGGAGCAATCTTCAACTTCACCTGCAACTAACAATGCTATAAGAGGGGCTGAGCAAAGCGGTAACATAGCCAAGCAACGGTTTGCTAGGAAGGGTGTCAAAGGTTAGAGGTTCATGGCAATTTGGGAAGGCTTGAAGAACAAGTGATAGGTAGCACAGCATAGCGATAGAACGAATCAACTAGCATAGAAATGATAGTAGTGAGATCCAGGATAGCGGTCATCTTGCCTGAAATCCCGCAAGGAAGAAGAACGAGTCCATGAAGAAGACGAACGGGCGTAGTCGAATGAATCCTCACGATCGCAACATTACCGGAACTAAGAAGCAACACCGGGAAGAAACAAACAACATGGTAAACACACAAGCATAATCATGGCATGATGCATAAACAAGTATGATGCATGTCCGGTTTAACGAGGCATGGCATGGCAAAGTGCAACAAACAATACTACAAGTTAAGTGGAGCTCAATATGCAACGAGTTGCATATTGACGAAACACCACATCCGAGTTATTTAGTTCGCTCTCGTTTAGGTACACAACAATATTAAATGTTGTTAAACATGGCAAGAGGTGAAGCATATGAAAAACTAACTATCTAGACAAGTTTAAATGAGGCCGGAACAACAAACAACAATTCCGGAAAATCCTCATGTCCAAATTTTAGATTTGGTACTGTTCTGCCCTAAACCATATTTTAAGTTTGTTAAACAGGAAAATAAAGTGGACCATGTTAAACTAGGCATTTTTCCACCCCATTTACATATAAAGTTTATTAAATTCGGAGCTCCGGTTAATTAGTTATGAAATAAATCATTTTAGCATGTGATTTATGCAAATTTAAACAAACAGCATTTTAAACATTTTAAACATGGATGAAAATGGCATATTATTAATCTACACAAAAGTCTAAGCATTTTACATGTAAAGTTTGTTTAATTCCGATGCACGGTTAATTAGTTATTACATGCATGAGACTTAGGGGTTTTTCTGCAAAACTGTAATACTCTGGATAATGTCTAAATTCGCAGCAGGGGAAAAAACATAACGGGCTGAATCCGGTTTGGCCCAATCGGTGAAAAAAATAGAGAGGCACTGGGGGCTGCTCACCCATGGGCTTCGGCCCGTTGGTGGAGGAGGCTGGCTGGGCCTGGCCGCGGGGGAGATGGAGGGCGAGCTGGGCCTTGGCGCTGCTGGGCTAAAGCGGGTGAAGGGCGACGCAGGACAAGCAGGACGGAGAGGCGCGGTCAACGCGGCTGCGCGACTGCAGCCTCCTCCTCTCGAACAGAGGCAGGAGCGGGACTTTGCGGCGCCAGGCGACGGGGATCGGGTCGAGGACGGCGTCGGTGGGGACCGGCCAGAACGGGACTGGGACGACCGGATCCGACGGAGGGACCGGATCTGGAGCGAACGGCGGAGGCTTGAGGCGCGGGCGCGGGCAGAGCTCAGCGAGCCCATGGCGCGGGGGTGCTCCTGTCGTCCCTGCGAAGGAGAGAGAGAGAGGCCACCGTGAGAAAGAGTTAGAGGGGAAAAACAGGAGGAGAAGAGGGGTTCGGCCTGGTTGCTGCTGCTTCTTGTCGGCGGCATGCTGGAGAGGAGCTCCGGCGAGGTAGAGGCCCCGGACGTGACGAAGTAGGGGAACGACACCACGGCGCGGCGGCGGAAGCTCCTGTAGGCACAGAGACAAGGGAGCTCGGGGTGAGGGAAGAGAGATGAGAGAGGGAGAAAGGAACAGGAGGAAGAGGTGACGTCTTGGTGCTCCTTCGGTGATAGTGGGCGAGGAACTCGGGCGCCTTGAGCACAAGATCAGGGAGGTGGTCGGAGGCTACAGGGTGGAGGCGGAGAGGAATTTTGGATTGGGGGCTCGGGCATCTGGAACGAGGAGGAGGGAGAGCGTTGGTTGGGTGAATCGGGCAGGGGAGATCCCGAGTGGGATTCGGTGGACTGGCGGCGGCGTGGGGATGGATGTGACATAGCTCCTAAAATTAGGGTTAGGGGTCTATTTATAGGAAGGGTTAGCTTAGGGGCTACCTAGTCCCTCCGATCGAAATCGGACGGTTGAGAAAAAAATAGGTTAGGGAGTCCAATTAAGAAAACAGAGATGTTTTATAGACGTTTGGGGATGATCCGGATCCAGCGGCAACGACAGACCGGTTCGGGTTCGGGTAAGTTTGGGACGCGCACGAGGGGGGTTGGGCTGACAAGAGAGAAGAGAAGGCAGCCCGGCAACAGTTTCTGGAGACCGAAAACGTCCGACGAATGAACCGGCGATGGTGCCGCTACGGATGACGGTTGGGCTATCAAACGGACTTCGAATGCGACGAAACTTGGCAGGCGGCCTGTCTACACTATAATAAGACCGCACGACAAGTTGCAACCCATTCCGAGAACATTTTTATGCCACTTATAAAATAATATTTCGGAGGTGCCGCGGGCGCGTGCGAGTGTGGTCGGGCTCAGAACGGACAAGGGAGAGAACTGGCGGAACACGAATGGATGCAAGTTTTGAAAAACATGCGGATGAAATGCAGATGATGACATGAGATGAGATGCATAACAAGAACAAAATGCAAAACAACAGATAAAACCCAACCACGAAGGAAATATCATATAGCATCTCCGGAAAAGGCAAGAGTTGGAGTTACGAATATGGAAAGTTGCATCCGGGGCGTTACAACACTCCACCACTACGAGAGGATCTCGTCCCGAGATCTAGGATGGCACCGGAGGGAAAAGGAAGAGGAAGATAAGCGGTAAAACTAAGTTGCTTCTTCGATCAATGAGTGAAACCACGAACCTTGAGAGGTTGAGCAATTAGAGATGAACGAGATTGCAAACAATCCGTTAGAAAAGAGGAACAAGGAACATTACGATAACTTGAAGGTTGCAAAGACATGAATGACGAGCACAATGGACAAGAAGGAATTGAAACCACTCTGGTTGAAACGAGATAAGAATGAATAAGAATGATATAATTTTGACAGCACTCCGACTGTAAATGGAAGAAATTGAACATGAACTTGACAAGATGAGAGGATACTTGATGAAATCAACAACACACTGCCTCCAAAACTATTGAAGGAATGGCACAAGGGATAAGAAGGATTTCAGACAGCACTCCGATTGAAAGGATAGGCAAAACTTGATAAGATGAAAGAACTTGAATGAGAACACAACACTCCGGTTAAATGGATAAGCACGAAAAGAACATGATCTTGACCAAACGCGGGAATGGGTGAGGAGAGCAACATCACAATGACTCTGTAACGAAAGAATAGAAGTTAGACCATTGGGATAAAGGGACGGAGAAGAAAATGACAACTTGTGCCACAAATGAGCTTGGAAAGCACCCTTCCAAGATGGTTACAACGGGGTTGTTGGAAAACCAACAACGAAAAGAATAAGCTTGTAGTGGGCTTATGGAAACATCGCAAGACTATGAGATGACATTCTGCCACTAACGAAAAACAATTTCTTGGATTGAGGTCAACAAGGAGATGACAACTCCTTTCACCGAGAGGATAGGAGAAAAACTTGGATCATTGATAGTCACCACAATGAGCAACATTCCTTAGGGAAGGCTTTAGGTTAAATCTATACCAAGATAACTCCACAGAAGAGATTGATGGATTTAAAATACGTCATTCTTGACAACATATGAATCATGAAACATGAAGGAAATTGTCAAGAGTGACATAACACCACCTCAAAAGATAAGGTAGAAAGAATTGCACTTTGGAATGCAAGATGAAGAATACTTGAACTTCTCAGAACAAAACATGTGTTGAGCACCATGTTTAATTTTTGAGTATAGCTTGGCTTAACTCCGAGAGAAATCTTGAAGAACAATTGAAGAATGAAAGAAATCCTTGAGGAACCACCATGTAGATCTTCCATGAAGAACTCCGGTAATAAAAAGGATGATAGAAAGAAAGAGAAGTTGAAAGAAGAAGGTGAAGCCTTGCAATGATTTAGATGGAGCTTTGCGACAATATAACCAAGAAAACTTGGAACTCCGGAAAAGGAAAAGATGAACACTAGAACCGAGAATTACTTCATCATGAACAATCTCCGGGAGAAAAGAATTGAATCACCTCGAGGAAATAAGAATAAGATTGATTGTATGCTTATCCTTCATCAAATTAAATTGATGGCAAGCAATGGATTTAGCATACTACTTATTCTCGTAGAAAGAATTAAGAGAGATATAGCATAAACTTGAGAAGGTATTGATGGAACCACGGTGGGATTTGGAAACAACGAATTAATTGATATGATAACGAAGGAAGTGAAATCTTGAACGAACCACCGAAAAAATTGAAAATGAAAGTAGCAAAGGCACAATTCACCGGGAAGAATGAAGATACTTGAGGGGATTTAGATACAAGTGAACAAAGAGATCATGAGCTTATTAGAGAATACTTAACGATGCACCGGTAAGATTTGGAGAATGATAGCTACACGTTGCGAATGAAGAATTATGACATGATGGCCTTCGGAGGAAAGAAATGGAAAACACTCATGAAATGCTCCGGATGGGTGAAGAGAATTCTCACAATCGAAAACAATTATGAGAGGATGGCATCAAGCTAGAACCATGAATCTTCAAGAGAATGGACCAAGATTTAGAGGAAAACTCTTCTTCGGTCTTCACATGTTGAGAATGATGATGAGAACCACCATGAAAATTGTTGAGATACTCCGAATCAAAGAAGAATAGAAATGATGAACCAACGATGAAAATATTCTGAAAGCGATCTTGGAGAAGGAATATGACTGATGAAAATTCATTCTTACGTCAAACTTCGAAAGGAATTTGGGAATAACTCCGAAATAATTAGAAGAGTTAGGTAAGATCCTGGGAAAAGACCTGTGGGTTAGGGCCCACTCAAAAGATACACCTTCGAAAAATTACTTGAAAGGGAAATTGCACCAGTTGAATTAAATGACTTGAATGAGATAACAACCTCGAAATAGCTTGAACGGATTAAGAATGGAAACACAAATCTTCTGAGATATCTTCAACACTCTGGAACAAATGAATAGCAAGAGGTGAGTGATTGAGAGGTGCACCGGCATGAGAAAGCATTTGACACGAGGAAAGGAATATGATGAACACTGAAAGCTTGAATTGGATCCACCGGAGAAGAAACAACAATGAAGGATGATGAACTTGAAGCTCGTGAGCATCTTCACGAGGGATCACCGGATCAGAACATTGACAGAAGAAAAATGGAGAGACTTCCCATCAATAAAAGGATACATGATTAAGAAATCCGAGTCCTTGAAGAAAAAGGGTGGGAGGGCGGGAAAACAAAGGCAACTTGGGGAGATGGAATGGATACCGTTGAGAAAACTTAGAATTGATCTTACGGATGTTGAAAATGATCGGATCCACTTGAAGAGAAGCACGCCGGTTGGAAAAGAATTAACATGACAACCTCAATGATCAAGAAGGATTAGCACTCCCATAGAAATATGAGAACACAATTTAGGAAAGGTA
This sequence comes from Triticum dicoccoides, assembly GCF_002162155.2. Lineage (NCBI taxonomy): Eukaryota > Viridiplantae > Streptophyta > Magnoliopsida > Poales > Poaceae > Triticum > Triticum dicoccoides. The sequence continues at coordinate 684,192,639 of NC_041383.1, read as the reverse complement.
TGGATTCAACACTTGACTTTGAAGCAACTCGAATACCACAAACAAAACAAAACAAAGGATTGGCTTGCAGAAATAAGCCGGAACAAATACATATGATAGAGATTTACCCAATCCCATATCATGCATCTGTCAGAAATATATTCTAGGAGCTACTTGAATTCCCACCTATAAAACTCCCGAAACTTTCTGGTTATGCAATCTGGTGTTGGGGATACAGGGGAAGCAATATATCTCACCCAAACTAATAATACCTACATCCAAGTTGTATTCATCCGTCAACACATAACCAAGAAACCTTCAGAAATTGTGTACCTCAACCTTCGAAAAGCATCCGTTATACGAGTTATGGTAATACTCCCGAACTCCCCAGTACTGGGTGACGTCGAGGTTATCTCACCAACAACTGCATAAAAGAGATTTTCGATGTCGGCAAAACTCAGGTATTCCAGAACTGCAACGATAAAATTGTGACGACAACACCTCGGAGCTCAACTCCCCGGGTCAATGCCACATAATAGACAGGAGGCACCAAGAACAATGTTCTCATCACAAAACCATCGGAACGATTCCAAGATACCCGCGTGATCCTAAAAAAAATTTAGTGAAATTTGAGGAGAGGAAAGACAAAACATCTACGTCAGGAGACCTCACTAGAGCGACGAAGGGGCTGAGGAGTAAAAAGAATCCTACTCTCCAATATATATAATCCTAAGACTCAAAATAGTTTTCTTCTAGACTCAACAACGGCCAACAATCAAGGGGGCTCCTAAGGTCGGTCGAGGCTCTAATACCAACTTGTCACGCCCAATATGCGATACTATCCTAAAGAGACTCGAAGGTCCCACCAAGGATAGAACCGCATATTGAAACGCTTTGGCAAGGTGGATATCACTACATCAACATTACATAATAGATGGGGATACATACATAAGGCATACAATGCCACACGAATACAACAATACAGTACATCAGAGCACCATCCGACTACGGATGAAACACAAACAGAAACTCAAACGACATCCACCTTGCTAGCCCAGGCTGCCGACCTGGAACCTATCCCCTGATCGAAGAAGAAGCAGAAGAAGAACTCCAAGACAAGCAAACATCGCTCTCGCGTCAAGATCATCGCAAAACCTGTACCTGCAACTGTTGTTGTAGTAATCTGTGAGCCACGAGGACTCAGCAATCCCATTACCATGGGTATCAAGACTAGCAAAGCTTAAAGGGAAAGGAAGGGGTAAAGTGGTGAGGCTGCAACAGCGACTAAGCATATGTGGTGGCTAACATACGCAAATTAGAGCGAGAAGAGAGCAAGTGGAACGGTCGTGAAGCTAGCAATGATCAAGAAGTGATCCTGAACTCCTACTTACGTCAAACATAACCCAGAAACCGTGTTCACTTCCCGGACTCCGCCGAAAAGAGACCATCACGGCTGCACACACGGTTGATGCATTTTATTTTGTATCTGGTGTCAAGTTATCTACAACTGGACATTAACAAATTCCCATCTGCCTATAACTGCAGGCACGGCTTTCGAAAGATTATACCCTGCAGGGGTGTCCCAACTTAGCCCATGACAAGCTCTCGCGATCAACGAAGGAATAGACCTTCTCCCGGGAAGACCCAATCAGACTCGGAATCCTGGTTTACAAGACATTTCGACAATGGTAAAACAAGACCAGCAAGACCGCCCGATGCGCCGACATCCCGATAGGAGCTGCACATATCTCGTTCTCAGGGCAACACCGGATGAACACTACGTACAACTAAAACCAGCCCTCGAGTTTCCCCGAGGTGGCGCTGCAAGTGGCTCTGGTTCGGACCAACACTTAGACAAGCACTGGCCCGGGGGGGGCTGTAATAAAGATGACCCTTGGGTTAATTACTCCCAAGGGAAATATAGGTGGTGGTGAGGCAAATGGTAAAACCAATGTTGGGCCTTGCTGGAGGAGTTTTATTCAAAGCGAACTGTCGAGGGGGTCCCATAAATCACCCGACCGCGTAAGGAACGCAAAATCCGGGAACATAACACTGGTATGACGGAAACTAGGGCGGCGAGAGTGGAACAAAACACCAGGCATAAGGCCGAGCCTTCCACCCTTTACCAAATATATAGATGCATTAATAATATAAGAGATATTGTGATATCCCAACATAATCCTGTCCACCATGGAGCAATCTTCAACTTCACCTGCAACTAACAACGCTATAAGAGGGGCTGAGCAAAGCGGTAACATAGCCAAGCAACGGTTTGCTAGGAAGGGTGTCAAAGGTTAGAGGTTCATGGCAATTTGGGAAGGCTTGAAGAACAAGTGATAGGTAGCGCAGCATAGCGATAGAACGAATCAACTAGCATAGAAATGATAGTAGTGAGATCCAGGGTAGCGGTCATCTTGCCTGAAATCCCGCAAGGAAGAAGAACGAGTCCATGAAGAAGACGAACGGGCGTAGTCGAACGAATCCTCACGATCGCAACATTACCGGAACTAAGAAGCAACACCGGGAAGAAACAAACAACATGGTAAACACACAAGCATAATCATGGCATGATGCACAAACAAGTATGATGCATGTCCGGTTTAACGAGGCATGGCATGGCAAAGTGCAACAAACAATACTACAAGTTAAGTGGAGCTCAATATGCAACGAGTTGCATATTGACGAAACACCACATCCGAGTTATTTAGTTCGCTCTCGTTTAGGTACACAACAATATTAAATGTTGTTAAACATGGCAAGAGGTGAAGCATATGAAAAACTACCTATCTAGACAAGTTTAAATGAGGCCGGAACAACAAACAACAATTCCGGAAAATCCTCATGTCCAAATTTTAGATTTGGTACTGTTCTGCCCTAAACCATATTTTAAGTTTGTTAAAAAGGAAAATAATGTGGACCATGTTAAACTAGGCATTTTTCCACCCCATTTACATATAAAGTTTATTAAATTCGGAGCTCTGGTTAATTAGTTATGAAATAAATCATTTTAGCATGTGATTTATGCAAATTTAAACAAACAGCATTTTTAACATTTTAAACATGGATGAAAATGGCATATTATTAATCTACACAAAATTCTAAGCATTTTACATGTAAAGTTTGTATAATTCCGATGCACGGTTAATTAGTTATTACATGCATGAGGCTTAGGGGGTTTTCTGCAAAACTGTAATACTCTGGATAATGTCTAAATTCGCAGTAGGGGAAAAAAACACAACGGGCTGAATCCGGTTTGGCCCAATCGGTGAAAAAAAACAGAGAGGCACTAGGGGCTGCTCACCCATGGGCTTCGGCCCGTTGGTGGAGGAGGCTGGCTGGGCCTGGCCGCGGGGGAGATGGAGGGCGAGCTGGGCCTTGGCGCTGCTGGGCTGAAGCGGGTGAAGGGCGACGCAGGACAAGCGGGACGGAGAGGCGCGGTCAACGTGGCTGTGCGACTGCAGCCTCCTCCTCTCGAACAGAGGCAGGAGCAGGACTTTGCGGCGCCAGGCGACGGGGATCGGGTCGAGGACGGCGTCGGCGGGGACCGGCCAGAATGGGACTGGGACGACCGGATCCGACAGAGGGACCGGATCTGGAGCGAACGGCGGAGGCTTGAGGCGCTGGCGCGGGCAGAGCTCAGCGAGCCCATGGCGCGGGGGTGCTCCTGTCGTCCCTGCGAAGTAGAGAGAGAGGCCACCGTGAGAAAGAGTTAGAGGGGAAAACAGGAGGAGAAGAGGGGTTCGGCCTAGTTGCTGCTGCTTCTTGCCGGCGGCATGCTGGAGAGGAGCTCCGGTGAGGTAGAGGCCCCAGACGTGACGAAGCAGGGGAACGACACCACGGCGCGGCGGCGGAAGCTCCTGTAGGCACAGAGACAAGGGAGCTCGGGTGAGGGAAGAGAGATGAGAGAGGGAGAAAGGAACAGGAGGAAGAGGTGAGGTCTTGGTGCTCCTTCGGTGATAGCGGGCGAGGAACTCGGGCGCCTCGAGCACAAGATCAGGGAGGTGGTCGGAGGCTACAGGGTGGAGGCGGAGAGGAATTTTGGATTGGGGGCTCGGGCATCTGGAACGAGGAGGAGGGAGAGCGTTGGTTGGGTGAATCGGGCAGGGGAGATCCTGAGGGGGATTCGGTGGAGTGGCGGCGGCGTGGGGATGGATGTGACATAGCTCCTAAAATTTAGTGTTAGGGGTCTATTTGTAGGAAGGGTTAGCTTAGGGGCTACCTAGTCCCTCCGATCGAAATCAGACGGTTGAGAAAAAAATAGGTTAGGGAGTCCAATTAAGAAAACGGAGATGTTTTATAAACGTTTGGGGATGATCCGGATCCATCGGCATGAAGAGGAACCGGAGTCTTGTCGTGGAAGAGGTTGGGCAAAGCTCCAAAATTAGGCTCGGCGCCGTACAAGGCCTTGAACGGGGAGCAGCCCAAAGCACTATGGTTACTTGAATTGTACCAAAACTCTGCCATGGGTAGCCAACGTTTCCAGCGGCAAGGGGTATCATGGGCAGTGCAGCATAGGTAGTGCTCCGAACACTGATTCACGCGCTCACTCTGCCCATCAGTCTGCGGATGATATGCAGTAGTGTAGAGAAGTTTTGTGCCAACCACAGTGAAGAGCTCTCGCCAAAAGGAACTTGTGAAAATCTTGTCATGGTCGGAAACAATGGTGTCCGGCACGCCGTGCAGTTTGATGATGTTGTCCAGAAAAGCACGGGCAACTTGTGGTGCTATTAAAGGATGTTGCAGAGGAATGAAGTGCACGTAATTAGAGAGGCGTCGATGACAACCAGAATAACATCAGCACCATCTGAACGCGGTAGCCCTTCTATAAAGGCCATTGTCACATCGCCCCAAATGCGAGCTGGAACTGGTAATGGTTGCAACTGAACCGCGGGATGCTTATGCTCGTGCTTAGCTTGCTGACAAACACTGCATTGCTTGACAAATTCCTCCACTTGCAGCTTCATGCCAGGCCAGTAGAAAAAATTCTTAAAACGGAGATAAGTTGGACGGATCCCAGAATGACCACCCACTGGGGATGCATGCAGCTCCGAAATGAGCTTTGTGTGCAGGGCTGCATTTTCTCCAATCCACAATCGTCCGTGAAATTTGATCATTCATGACCCTCTTCATCCGGGCTGCGAATGGCCACCGCATGGAGAAGTGTTGTAGCTTTGGCGTCTGTCGCATAAGAATTGCAAACCTCCTGGATCCATGCCGACTAGCAACTAGAAACTGCAGATATCGTCAGTAAGTGACCCACCCTGGACAAGGAATCTGCTGGCTTGTTGTCAGTATCACGCCTGTATTTGAAACGGAATTGGAGACCTCCCAGCTTCGTCATAGCCTTGCGCTGCAACTCAGATCCCAAGTGGTGTTCGCCCAATGTACAAAGACTTGTGGTCCGTCAGAATGGTGAATTCGCTGCGTTGCAAGTATGGCCTCCAACAGTCCACAGCCATCATCACGGCCAAAAATTCTTTTTCATACACCGATAACTTGCGATTGTTCCAAGGCACGACTAAGGAAAGCAATCGGGTGCCCCTGTTGCATCAAGACAACTCTGATACCTGTGTCACAGGCATCTGTTTCGACAGTGACCGGCTGCGAGAGATCCGGCATAGCAAGCACCGGGGCCATAGTCATTGCTTCCTTGAGCTGATGAAATGCTGTTGTGGATGTGTCTGTCCACTGGAATCCTTTCTTGCTCAGTAGTACTGTCAAAGGCTTGGTGATGACACTGTAATTGCGCACAAACTTCCTGTAGTACTCGTGAGCCCCAGGAAGGCACGGAGCTCGGTGGGTGAGCTCGGTTGTGGCCAGCAACAAATAACTTCAGTCTTCTCCTGCTCTGTAGCCACTCCCTCAGCCGATATAACATGACCAAGGTAATTGATGGATGGCTGGGCAAAAGTGCACTTGGAACGTTTGGCATAGAACTGGTTGGCGCGTAGTGTGTTGAACACCCGACGGAGATGCTGCAAATGCTCGTCGAACGACGGGCTGTATGTCAAAATATCATCCAAAAAAACTATGACGTACTTGCGTGTTGCCGGGGCGAAGATCACGTTCATGACACACTGAAATGTCGGTGGTCCATTCGTCACGCCGAACGGCATCACACGAAACTGGAAATGGCTGTGGTGGGTTTTGAAGGCCGTTTTGGCTTCGTCCTCCTCGCGCATATGTATCTGGTGGTAGCCCGCGCGCAAATCAAGCTTGGAGAAGAAGAAGCGCCAGCCAACTCATTGAGGAGCTCGTCGATGATCGGTAAGGGAAACATGTTCTTGATTGTGATGTCATTGAGGCGGCGGTAATCGATGCAGAAACGCCAAGTATCATCCTTCTTAACCAAAAGCACGGGAGCAGCAAAAGGACTGATGCTTGTGGTTATCAGACCAGCTTGAAGCATCTCCGCCACCTGCCGCTCGATCTCGTCTTTTTGGAGGCGTGAATATCGATATGGCCTAACATTGGGTGGAGATGCACCAGGATGCAAATGGATTGCATGATCAAGCTCCCGGTGAGGTGGCAGTGTCGTGGGCTCCTGGAACACATCAGCATACTCGTCCAGAAGTGCTTGCAGCTGTGGCGGCAATGGTTCGTCTTGTTCACTAGTCTGACCGTCGCTATGCACCACTGCTAGAGGCCACACCTCATTACCCTGAATCCACTTGGATAATTGGTCTGCTCTGATCTCTGTAAGTGTCAGTTCCGTGGGCGAAAGCACCCATGCAGCTTGATATTGATATTTTCATGGCGGAATTCCATGGTCTTGAGGCCCCAATGACACTTCATAGGGCTGAATCGAGCGAGCCAATCCACACCGAGGACAGCATCATATGCCTCGAGCTCAAGCAGTCTCATATCTGTGGAGAATGTATTGCCTTGGCACCACCACTGAAGCTGGGCCACCTGCTTATTGGATTGCAGTGTGTCTCCTTTAGCAACGCGGACGGTCACCGACTCCGTGTCTTGCACCGTGCAGCCAGCGCGCAGCGCAAATGCCGAGTTGACAAATGTGTGTGTACTGCCGGAATCGACCAGCAAGAGCATAACTTGGTCCCCGACCAGGGCACGCAGTCGCATGGTGCCTGCCGCTTCTGTTCCTGCCACTGCATCACTGAGATGTTGTAACAAGTTGCTTGTTTCTCTAGATTATCATCAAGCAGTTCAAGGGCACGAATTGTGTCATCAAACAAGAGCTCGCCGTGATCGCCTACTTCGATGGTGAGCAGCTGACCAACTCGATTGCACTTGTGCTCGCGGCTGTATTTCTCCCCGCACTTGAAGCACAAACCATTCGCGCGCCTGAACTCGCGGAGTTGCCGTTCGCGACCAAAATCATCCGGTCCGCGCTTGGCTCCATCAATGCGCGGCTGGACCGGTGCCGGCGCGATTGCAGGCACCGGTAGTGGAGGGATGGCGCGCGCATAGGCCAGCGGGCGTCCTCTTGGCCTTGTGTGTTCTGTCTCCTCCTCCTGGATACGTGTCAGTGCAGCCGCTCTGGACACGCTCGTGGGCGCATGTTGGCGCACCCCAGTACGCACCTCGTCGCGCAGTCCGATGATGAATTGCGACATGAAAAATTTCTGATTGAGGGAGGGATCCATTGCGATCAGATGGTACATGATGGCCTCAAAGGAGAGACGGTACTCAGCAACTGTGACTGACTGTTTGAGATGATGAAGACGATGCAGAAGAGTGTCAAATTCGTCCTGACCAAATTCTGCTTGTACCGCCGTAGTGAACTCGTACCAATTGCCGAGACCATGGAGGCGCTTGTGTGCTTGACACCACAGCGCGGCGTGGCCTTCCATGTACAGAACCGCCGTGGTTGCCCACTCCTCTTGAGGCGTCTGATAGAGCTCGAAATACGTCTGCGCGGTTGGTGCAGCCGACGGTGCCGTCACGACTGCCCCGAATCAAGCCTACCCCGCTCGGGATTTCGCGTTAGATCGCCGGAGCAATCCAACACCCTTCGCGGTGGATGTTACGGCCAGATCAAGGGAATATGGCGTTAGATCGCCGGAGCAATCCAACACCCTTCGCGGTGGATGTTACGGCCAGATCAAGGGAATATGGCGCGGCGGTGGACCGGAACCAGCTCTGAATACCAAATCTGTAACGACCCCAAGAGATCGAACAGGAGGGATGAGGGATCGAGAGAGATTTGTGAGATATTGGGAGGAGGAAGAGAGGGTAGGCGAGATGCAGAACGAGGGAGAGATAGACGAACAGGACTTTTCTCATCAGCGTGTCTAGTACACTGGCTTCCTGACTACATAAAGCACCCCTTGGTCTCGGGCCCACTTGTCACTCACACACACACACACCACCAAACGACTAAGTCGCCTCTGCAGTTGGGACCCGCTCCTCCTCATCATCTTCTTCACGCCAATCCTCCTCCTGCTTCTCTGGCTGGACAGCCTCTCTGTCCGCCTCCACATCAGGCATGACTCTGACTGCCGATGGGGAGTGCGTGACAAATTGAAGGATGGACCACATCTCTCATCTGTGGCTGTGGAGTGGATGTACTCTTACCAACAGATCCAAGCGCAAAACGCCGTGAGATCATATCAATTGTTTGTACCGAAGCTTTGATCATTTGCTTGCAACTATATCAGGCACAAGACAAGGTGAAACACACAGGCAGTAGGATACGAGCAAGAACAAAATCAAGTTGTTTACATAAATTAACACATGCTTTGATTGTCATACAAGAACTACCACATGATAGTGCAAAATTCAGTGCTTGGCGATAGCCGCCAGCATGCATTGGTTTGACGATCAAATTCATTGGTACAGTCGCCTGCACTAGCTACTCTTCCCCTTTCCAAAGATCAGCAAACTCATCAGGCTCGAGGGTGTTCTCCATCTCGTGCATCTTCCTCCTCACCTTGGCCTTCACCTTCTCGGCGTACTTGCCTGCCTTCTTCCGCTTCTCCAGTGCGCGGATCTGGTGCTCCAAATTAACAAAACCGTTATTAACCCCCGGGTGTGGATCAGTACATGTCAAAGCATACATGAATATGCATACCCTGGTGAGCTGTAAATCTTTTTCCCCACAACCACAACAAGATACCAACCAGACGATAACACTAATCTATTCTACGTTTGCAGATCAAACATGATTAGTTAGTTAGGTCCAACAAAACGAGAACAGAATGGAGCAGTAGTGTACAAGGAGTACTGTATCTGAGAGAAACATAATGGATGGCAAGCATTTGAATGTTCCATTCCACTGATGCAACCACGATATGCATCTCATTTCATGAAAAATCTGCTCGTAATACCATATTTGATATCAAATCCCATTCCAGAACACAACGTAAAGCTAACTGTGCACCAGCGGTACCAATAAATAACATGACACTACAGATCATTCAACTTGTCGATTTTCTCAGTTCAACTTTTATTTCAAGCAAAGGAACACAAGAAACAGATAATATAACTATTCCTTGATGACCGAAGAGGTAAGACCAGATTCTCATTACAAAGATGTCTGAAATATATGTACTTAGTCCACATCAACTGGTGAAAGCAAGCTATACCTGGTTGGGAGACACATAGAATGGGTTCTCGAACAATGTGGGGCCACCAAAACTACCACCAAATATTTTTGTTGGATTCAAACAGAACCTGGGGCCAACCTACACACAGAAATTTCATTAGAATATTGATTAGCAAACAAGTTATATAAACCATCAAAATATAAGCTCACACTACTTTTACCTCAACAAGTGTCATTTTATCTAGGCCTCCTTTATCAACTTTGGCAATCTCATTGTGGGGTACAGATACCTGTCAAGTATATCATTTGATAAAATTCAGATGGTGTTAGTAACTTGACAGGTTTTAAGTATTGAAAGTTCATCGTAATCAAAACTCTAAAGACCAAGACATCACCTGGTAATTCCTGAACCAAATGTGGTCATCCACAATGGAGAACACAAAAACATGATCATGAAAAGGTTTTGCCTTCCTATGATCTTTTGGAGTAGCAAAAATCTGCATTTACAGCAATGGGAATGAGTTAGCTCTGACAGTCTATCATTAAAAGATGAGCATGTCTCCACTGGATTACTAATTTCTAATTTGACTATATCAAAGTATATTATCACCTCTGCTATACTAATATAGCCTGAGTTATTAAATGTGAATCCTTCCTTCAGAGGCCTATATTATTATAAACATAAAAAAGAGAAATAGTGGATGCATTACACCCACATGCCAGTCTGTAACTACTGTGTGGACAAATATGATTTTACCGTAAACATGCATCAAAAATCAAGTTTAACCTCTTTTGACACCAACTAAATAAGAATAAATTGATCTTGCAAAAACCGAAGTTTTTTTTAAATACAGGTCAATATCAGCTTTGTTCAAAATGCTGATAACACATGCAGCATGATGTAACAAGCCAAATCATCACGTACTTGTGTTATCATTTCCTTCAAGAGCTTCCAATGAGGTTGCTGGTCAAAATTTGAAGAAAATGTTAGCAGAGGACGTGACCCTTTCAGATGGTTGCCGGTGAGCTTCAGTTCCTCCATGGTGTGAACTGCACGTAAATGTTACAGGATGGTTGGGCATTAGTAGACGAAACATCACGATAAAAATACACACAGTACAAAATCCAGTGCATCGTAAAACGGACAAAATTACTGTTATGACCTATAAGGCTAACAAAATCCCGATTTGACCTCGTTTCAAAAGAAATTTTGATTCTGACCTTTTTGGGTGACGCCAACATCCCTGGCGTCTGGGTTGCGAAGCAGACGCCAGGGTCCCTGGCGTCTGGCCCCTGGCCCGCTCTGCCCGCCTGCCCGTTGACCTGCTGACGTGGCAAAGGGGCCAGACACCAGGGACCCTGGCGTCTGGCCCTGGTAAGTGGTGTGTGGGGCCCCACACACTTCCCCCAATCCACAACCCGAGCTTAAAGAACACTTGGAGCTCTCACACTCTCTCCTACCCCTCAAGCTCCCCCTCAAATCCTCTCCAAAAGGTACATCCCTTAGGTGGATCTTTCCATCACTTTGTTGCTCTTGTTAATCTCCCCCAAATCATCCAATTATTTTTTGTTAAATCTTGTTATTTTGGTTGCATTTTATACATGTTGGTGGAACCCTAGTTCATGTTTTCTCCCCCTTATGTTAGTGTGAATGGCTTGGTTAACTTTGATAATATAGTGCTATGCATGGTGTGTAGTAGGAATATATGTTAGTTGAGTAGAAAGATTGGGGGTTAGGGTTAGTTAGTGATTAGGGTTAACCAATAATTTAGTGTTGATATGATTTGGATACTTTTGTGTGTTAATTAGTGATACTTTTGTGGACATCACCAATAATTTAGTGTTGATATGATTTGGATATAATAAGATGTATTTGGATAAACACCAATTCTCATTGAAGTCTTAAATGCATTCATGTTATTTTTAGATGGAGAGACTTGTTAATGTTCATTACATTGACAAGGAGGCATTCTTGAGTAACAATGCCGACACGGGTGAGGAACCATTGGTTTTTGATACAAGCCCTAGCTATGAGGATGTTGTTGCAAAAGTGAGACAAGTCTTGAAGTGGATGGACACCAATGTTGATGTTAAGTTAATAGGAAGGTATGATGTTGGAGTTGGAGCCAAATCTCGCTTGAAAAGTATGCCTATCACCTCGGATTTGCATTGGGATGTATACAAGGAAAAAGTATCCCAATCAGAAGACAAGTCACTTGAATTGTTTGCCACCAAGGTTGAATCTCCTCGGTTTACCTTTGATTTGAACCGGCATGTCTCTTCCCCAATGGATGACATGAGCGAGAGGACAATGGTGCCACTTGTTGAGCATAGGATTGTGGTTGATGCCCCCAATGTTTATCCCCCACCACGTCTCCGTGTACCATCTATCAAAGCAAATGAGGTTGAGTTGTATGCCCCTAATGCTTCTAGCCAACCACCAACTAGCCAAGCAAATGAAGTTGAGGTGATTGCTAGTGACGGAGTAATTCAAGAGGATGAAGATGCTTATGATGACGACGAAGAGCAAGAGGAAGGGTTTCATGGTAATGATGTTGGTGACTTGGATGCGTACATAGCGCAAAAGGACATGGATCGTGACTTGCCTTTTAGGCGTCAATATGCGTATGACTCGGATGACGAGGGTCCAGTTGAACAGTTGGATGAGGATGGATTCACAAAGGAGGAGAACCAAATCCACTTTGAGCTGACGGGCTTACAAAAAAGAACTCACTTGTTTAAAGATCTCAGCCTTGCCCATAAAGCTGTTGTTGACGGTGGAATGAGAATGACGGCGATTGAGCCAACACCATGCCCGGATCCAGGAGAACCAAGGGTGGAGAATGAGGACGAGAATGCTTATTTGAAGAAAGGAGTGAAGTTTCTGAGCTTGCCTATGCTGAAGTTTTGGTTGGCTGACTATGCCATTCGAAACCATAGGCCATTTTATGTTGAGCACTCCGACATGAAGTTGCGTTACACCGTGGTGTGTGAGCAAGAAGGATGCCCATGGAAGGTTCGTGCAAGAAAGCTTAAAGAAACCGAAGAATGGGTGTTAAAAGTTGTGTTGCCACTCATAGATGCAAACCTCCATCTAAACGACTTAGAAAGACACACCGTCAACTCACATCTGAGTATCTCGGATACAAATGGATGAAAGACATAGGCTTTGATCCCACTGTGAAAGTGAGGTTTCTCATGCGGACGGTGAAAAAACAATTTGGTTATGAAGTCAAGTATGGGAAGGCATGGAAGGCAAAGGCAAATGCTATTAGGATGTTGTATGGTGGTTCTGAAGAAGCATACAACCAGCTCCCAAGGTTGTTGGCCGCCATTGCACATAGGAACCCGGGCATGTTTCATGTGGTCGAGGATCACGAGGGAGTGTTCCACCGTGCCTTCTGGAGTTATGGACAATGTGTGGAGGCGTTTCAGCATTGTCGTCCGGTCTTGTCTATAGATGGCACGTTCTTGACCGGTAGATACAAGGGCACACTAATGGTAGCAATGGCGCACTCATCAAACGACAACGTGTTGCCGTGTGCATTTGCTTTGGTGCCTTCCGAGCACCAAGACAACTGGGAGTGGTTCATGGGTCATGTTAGGCACAACGTGATTGGGGCTAGGGAGGTATGCATCATATCGGACCGGCATCATGGCATACTCAAGGCAATGGACATTGTTATTCCAGGATTTCCAAAGCTTCACCACAGATGGTGCATGAGGCATTCCGTGGCCAACTTTTACCGGGCATGTAAGAGCAAGGAGCTCAGCAAAGACCTTACCCATGTATGTGTGGCCTTCACCACCCAAGGTTTCGATGCTCGGTACAACAAACTTTTTGCATAGGTGGTAGTGGTGGTCGTAGAGGGAGCACAAGTGCTAGAGGTGCTAGTGTTCGTAGAGGGAGTACAAGTGCTAGAGGTGGTGGTCAAGCTAGCACAAGTGCTAGAGGTGGTGGTCGAGCAAGCACAAGTGCTAGTGGTGGTGATCGAGCTAGCACAAGTGCTAGAGGTGGTGGTCGTCGGAGAGGAAGCACAAGTGCTATAGGTGGTGGTGGTCGTAGAGGAATGGTTGATAATGGATCGGCCTTCGGTTTTTTGCTTAATCCAGATGGTTGATCTAATAATAATGGTATATTATTTGTTCATACAATTCCTAACATTTATTCATTTACTGTATTTACGCATTTACTCTCTTTATGTCTTGTGCTAACAATTGTTCTTTTTGTAGGCATGGCTTCATCTGGTTCCAGGACGAGGCCGGCGTGCGCGGACCAAGAGGACATGCCGAAGACGTGGATGGAGGCCAGTTTGGACAAGGAGAAGGAGAAGGATGTGCCCACACCAACATGTTGGTGTGCTGATGTTTGCAAGCTGAAGGTATCCACTGACCGCAACAAGTCATGGACAGAAGGTAGAAGGTTTTTCGTGTGTCCCAACTATGCACATGATCGTCGAAGGCCAACTAACGCATATGACATACCACCGGTATGTTAGGTGTACATACAAAAAACATCAATAAGTTGTCACTCATATGTCTAACAAAAACATGGTTTATATGTAGTCCCCTCCTCCACTTTGCAAGTACTTCACTTGGATAGATCACGAGGTACCAAAAGATGTCCAAGAGGACCAACGTCGAGATTGGTTACGGAGGCAGCGCCTATTCGAGGAGTCCTATGCACGGGGATTGGAGCGGGAGCGTCATGAGAAGGAGGCTAGTGAGCGCAAGAAGCATGAGCAAGAGAGGGCACGCAAACAGAAGGAGGCTCGTCAAGAAGAGAGGGCAAGAAAACTTGCAAGGGCTCACGATGCACGAGAGGAGGACGAGGCACGTGACAAGAAGGGAAAGTGGCCCCGTACTACTCAGTAGACAAATGAAAAGGCACCGGTGTCGATGATGAACTGTCTAGACTTTGTTTAATGTATGAACTTGCTATTCGAGACCTTGTGTGGTCATGAACTACTTATGTCATTCGAGACCTTGTGTGGTCATGAATATGCTAGTGCGGCCGAACCCCAGCTATACTGGGTATCCCAGTTATTGAGTAGCTCCAAGAACATCCAGAGGGCTGAGTTCCCGGTTGCATCTGAGAAGACTACCTTGGTTAGTACATATCAAAGATAGGCCCGCGCGTACTGCTGCACAACCACATCATTGGCACCCTGAGGGCACGGATTGGTGTTTCCTCTGACCAGTTTTAGCCAGGAATGCCTCACTCTTGCGGTATCGGCCTTGCCTTCCTGAGGGCCGTCGGGCTCAACACCAATTAAAATGCCAGTCCGTTCTCGCCAATTACCAACGCTCACATGACCGGTAACAGCTTGTCCGTTGATAGGAAGGCCGCTTATCATAGCCATGTCCTATAGGGTCATCGTCATCTCCCCACATGGAAGGTGGAACGAGTGAGTCTCCGGCCTCCAACGATCCACAAGTGCGGTCAGCGCCGCGTGGTTCACCGGCGGAGCGTGTCGCTTAAACTGCAACACGAATGGGAGAAGACCCAATCTCCGAATGTAAGGCTCGTACCGCGGGTCGTAAGTAAAGTCATCAGCGGAATGACCCCTCATGCGCATAGCAACTACAAGCTGCAAATAAAGTGATGTTTTAATCAATACAAGAACACAAATGAGAAACAACGAAAATTGATAAGTCTTGCTTCTTACATCTCCCTTCTCAATGGCACGAGCACGATGCTCCTTATCCCACTCATCGATTAATCCGGCATACCAAGGTCCATCATCATCCGCAATCCTATAAAACAAATCACAAACATCTATGAATACATGAACAATATAAAACAATACAATTTTCTTCTCCAAGTTATGCCATATGAACAAACCATTCTTCTCAAACATAACCACATCATTTTCTTCTTCTTCATATGCACACATAATTCTTCTCAAACATACCAACATCATCTCAATCAAATAAATTTGTCAAATAATATGGTGTCACATATGCAAATACATATCATCTAGAGTACCAAATTTCACCATATCTTTTGCAAATATAGTATGCCAACAATAGGATTATCTACACATACACACATCATCTATCAAACCAAATTATCAAACAAGTCTATTTTACATACAAAAATCATGTATTCATCACCCCTCTTAGTTCAAAAAAAAAACCTATGGACAACATATACACAAAACGGAATTGATTTTGCCTACATGTTCAACTACACATCTGCCTACCAAATCATCTATCAACTACAAACAATTTCCTAAAACAAAGAAACCATCTACTCATCTAACATCACCTAGTGTTGAATAATGCATCCAACAAGAGAGGGGAAAACAAAAACAAATTGGAGGGAATGGGGGAGAATACCTC
>NC_041383.1:684097144-684176635 GCF_002162155.2 Triticum dicoccoides | reverse complement strand
GTGACGAACAACCCTCTGTTCTTGAACCAGCGCCAGAGAAGTTGAGATGGGGATGGGTGGGCGCCCCGCGCCGTTATCCAGTTACCGGGGCCAGACGCCAGGGTCCTTGGCGTCTGGCCCCTTTGCCACGTCAGCAGGTCAACGGGCAGGCGGACAGTGCGGGCCAGGGGCCAGACGCCAGGATCCGTGGCATCTGCTTCGCAACCCAGACGCCAGGGATGTTGGCGTCTCCTAAAAAGGTCAAAAACGAAATTTTTTTATAAGCGAGGTCAAATCGGGATTTTGTTAGCCAGAGAGGTCATAACAGTAATTTTGTCCTCGTAAAACAACTGAATAACTACTATTGGTGTGAGAGTATACCAGCATTGACTAGAAATTTCACTGATGGCCCTGCAGGGGACTTGACCATCCAAAGGTAAAGATCTTTCTGTTTTCTGCACTGCAATATACACACAGAAGATGCTTCAATACAAGAATTAGCAACTCTAGTGCATATTTAAATTGTCTAATTTTGGAGCGATAGTAAAACAACGTGGAGTTGACAACTTTTAAACATTGTGAAACACATAACAGACAGTGTGGATTACAAAGCTCAGTAAGGTTCACATGAGAACAATGATACGGATCAGAGCTAACTTTGAAGTTGATTTCACACCAGAAACGACTAACCTGTTCCATGTTAAATGCAGTATGATTTAGCAACCGTTAATGTTCCTAGTATGTAGTTCTCCTATCGAAGTAGGCAACCTTGAGCTGGTCGAAGGTAAACTATTTCCATCAAGCTAGCAAGCAAGCAGCGAGCATAGTACTTGTGTAGTACCTCGAAAAAGAGGCAGCTTGAGCAGCTCCTGAGCTCGACCAGCTCGTTGAGCGCGCTGCCCTTGCTCTGCTTGGACTCAACCTTGTTGTCCTTCTTGGCATGCGGCAGCAATGACACCACGTTCTGCATTAGATGCCGGTACCTACGCACACCGCAAACCAATCCGCAAAACAATCAACAACCCCCACAAAAGCATTGGTCTAACAACCACCACCACAGAACTCCGAGCAGAGAGGGTAACACGCTCACCTGTAAATGATGCGGCGGGAGCACGTAATGAGCACCTTCTCCTTGTTCCGGAAGAGCGGCCCTGCGTCCTTAGAAGCAGGCTCGTCAGCCGAGTCCTTGAACCCGAAGAGGGTGCGTTCCGGCCGCTCTGGCGCAGAGTCGTCAGGCTTCTCTACGGCAGCAGGGGCGGAAGCATCGGAGCTGCGCTTCCTCTTCTTCGCCATGGGGTGAGACGCTGGGGCTTCAGCACTTGAGGGCTAAATCTATGTAAACATTAACGCTAATTATTAGATAACAGAATCACGACGAGCACAAATGTTGGTATCGCAGATGCGTCACATATCAATAATCCATTCACATTGCTGATGAAGCACCCATACATCTGGATTTATCACCCAACAAAGAACACTTGCGTGCAAGAGACCGTTTATAGAAAGAAAGAAAATGCATTGCTTGGCGAAAAGAGACCCTATACTTAATCGACAGCAAGTCATTTGTTTACCCAATGGCCAGCCAGCGGCACAAAGATTTTGTGTTCTTACAAATACATATACGCATGCTCGGTTGCACTACTAATCTTTTTTTTTTTTTTTGCGGGTGATTGCACTACTAATCAGTGTGCAGTGTGGAACTTGTACGGCCGCAGAACGCAGGCCACGCCGAACTGCCACCACGGTTGGACGGGTGTGGGCACACGGAGCATACGCATGCTTGGTTCAACTGCTACCGGGGGAGAGGGCCCGGGTGGCTTTACCTATGCCGGAGTCGGAGAAGAAGCGGCCACCGGAGGCGCAGCGACTGAGCGCCGGCGCAGGCAGAGCGGTTGCTCCCCCGAAGCACGGCCGGCAATAACGCTGCGGTGGCCCTGTTCGGCGGTTCGTCCGGTGCACATGATAATGCAAAATTCAGTGCTTGGCCATAGCCGCCAGCATGCATGGGTTTGAGTTTGACGATCAAATTCATTGGTACAGTCGCCCGCACTAGCTAGTCTTCCCCTTTCCAAAGGTCAGCAAACTCATCAGGCTCCAAGGTGTTCTCCATCTCGTGCATCTTCCTCCTCACCTTGGCCTTCACCTTCTTGGCGTACTTGCCTGCCTTCTTCCGCTTCTCCAGTGCGCGGATCTGGCGCTCCAAATAAACAAAACCCTCGTTACAAATGGCGGGAAACGCTTTATTGCATCTGAATTAAATACAGGATGCCGTCAAAATCCTGGTGAACACGTGAGAAGTAAATCCTTTTCCCCAGAACCACAAAGATACTAATACTGCCAGACTATGCATGCATGACACTAAAATACTTTTAAGGCGGACGAGTTACTTAGGTCCAACAAACCGAGAACAGAATGGAGCAGTAATGTACAAGGAGTGCTGTATCTGGAAGAAATTAAACACATTAACGGTCGCGCAAAGGGCGCACCCTCGCTTGTTCCACCTCATCGTTTTTTTTTTTTTGAGGGTATCATCGTTTTTACTGTGCCAGCGAGAGGGAAAAAAAATACTTTGCTAGGTTTGCCTTTCGCGGCCCCGCCGCGTCGTTTGCTTCGCCCCCACGCCCCCACCCCTTCTCCCTTGACGCACGCAGCCTCTCCTCCCCTCCCAAAAATTTCTCTCTTGTTTGCCGCGGCCACCGCCTCGCCTCGTCGGCCCATCCCAGGTCCTCCGGCGCCGGCCACCGAAGAAGGAAGCAAACTCCACATCCAGTCGTCCTCCTCTCTACCCAGGCACGTCGCCTCCTTCCCTCCCCTTCCCTCACTCCCTGCTCCTTCTCTGCCGCTCCTACCCCTTTCTTTTCTCAATCCGGATCTGTGGAGGTGGCCGGCAGAGAGGACGGTCATGGCAGGAGTGCTCAACGCGGGGACGGCAGATCGATCTGCGGAGCTGCCTTATGCCGGCTTCCTCACCATGCTGCGACCACCGCCTCCGCAGGCCAGTCGTTGATGTTACTCTTCAGCAGAGGCGAGATTGGGTAGGAGCACGGGCGAGTGGGAGGCGTGGTGCTGCGAAGATGTGGCACACGTCACAGACAGGAAGAGGGTGTGGCGTGAGGAGATGGGCGGCGACACCATTCGCTGGCTCCTGTAGCAGTCGGAGCAGCCTATCGTTGCCCCTTGGGCACAGGCACGGTGCCCTCGATCGCCACCACCGTCAATGGCTTGCTCCGCATCCCATCGACCAATCGAGTCGCCATCGGCCGGAGGGATCAATCTGTTCTTCCTACCCCTGCATTTGTTGTCCCTATCGAGATGCTAAATCCAGCTGAGCTTTGATTTTCACATGGCACATGTGCTGGTAAGGGTAAAATAGGAGTTTGAGTTGTATTGTGAAGTACACAAACTGACATATGCTCTCTTGTAAAATACAGATTGAACCTGATCCAATGACCTATCCCCCGAGGCCTGGAGAAATTATTTATGATGTATGTAGATAACTACCTCTATACCAATTGTTGCAGCATGTCCCTACAAGTTCCACTGTTTTTCTCATTTTGCTTGGTTAATGCAGTTCTATATGAAGACGGGGTTTTGTAAGTTTATTGAAAGATGCAAGTTTCACCATCCAGTTGATTGGTATGCACCTGATTGCATTGCAAAATGAAGGAGAGAGGTAACATCAAGAAATAATCCCACTAAACTGTTGTCAATTCAGGATATAAATGTATCCGTGCTTCTTTTTGCACACATTTGCTGTTTGTTGTATGCTTCAGAATTAGCTTGTGATGTGTTCAGTTTGTAGCAAATGTTGGCCTGCCCTTTTTACATTAAATATGCACTGCTAATGGCACCATGCTCCAACCTTGTATTCAAATTGAACAATCAAATTCGGATTGCCATCTGCAAGATTGAGTAAATCTGTATATCATCACAACTCAAAGTTTAAAAATATTGTTATGCTAAATACCCCCGATAGTCTCAGTGGTTTGTGGTTCATTAGGATCATCATTTGTGATTCGCATCAAAATTGTTTATGCATGGAGAAAATTACTTGGATCAAGTTGGTTTGGAGTTGGATAACCAGACCTTTTGTGCATTTAAGTGTCTTGACATTGATTGGTGTTCCAGTTTCATCTAATTTTCCACATGTCGAGTACTGAAAGGATCGATGACCATTTTGTTAAATTAACAAAGATAATTGTTGCATGTAACTGCTGTTGTGTCTTCACCAGTTCCAAATACACGGAGTTGGCTCAATTGTACGAGAAGTACAAGGACCTGGGTATGATTTATTTTATATAAATAGTCCTTGATTTTCAGTTATGATAGATTATGCTAACAATTTGATGTGACTACAGGTTTTGAGAATTGAGATCTTTGATTTCCCATGCAACCAGTTTGGTGGGTAGGTACCAGCTGGTACTGATGAGGAATATTTGCGCTCGTAAGTCCGAGTATCCTATTTTTGACAAGGCAAATGGGTGCTTGATACTTCATCCTTCCTTTGTTTTGTTGGTCTCTCTGTTTCAAGCTGAAAGAAACAATTGCTTCAGTGTACAATGTACACCACGACTGCTTCCATGAACAGTTATTATAATGATGTTTGCCCGGGCACTTCTGTTGTCTCCACCCCGTCCCACTGAGGTAACAGCAGCTGGATTGTATTCATCCAGCGCACAATCAGTTCTGTGTATTGCCAAATCAATCAATCCAACAAGGGTAGGGAGGGATCCTTCACAATTTCATCTAGATCCGCCCATGTATGTGTTAGTGTTCAAGATCACTTAGGTTATTTTTGTCGTACTACTAGGAACTTGTTAATCAGTGGCACTCTTCTTTCAAGCTCTATAAAATTCAGGCTCAAGCCTACCTTCTTATGATTGTAATTGAGTAGTTTTTCATACTAATGAGAGATAATAATCAATAAAAGCTTACTAGTGATTCATGTTTTTCTTACTAATGGTTCATGATTTATTTACTGAAATAGTCGACTATTAGGCAAATTTATTGGTAGATTTGACGAATAATTTTGCATCACGCCTTGTCCATTCTTTTTATATATTTTAACCGATCTGTTAAGTAACATGCCCTTTGTTAATCTCCATCTGTTTTGCCTTCTTTAAAAAGGTTAGCATATAGAACATGAAATCTGTGAGCAAAGACAGCCAAAATGTTGATTCCAACCAAAGATTGCTGGCTACAATGTGTGACCATTTTGGGTCAGTAAACTGTGTGAGACGGGCCAAGAATGGACGCTATCTTGCTTCAGGATCAGACGATCAAGCTATCCTAATTCATGAAGGGAAAGCTGGTTCCAGTACATCTGAGTTTGGAACTGGAGAGCCAGCAGATATAGGAAATTGGAAGGTCGTTATGATCTTAAGGGGGCATACTGCAAATGTGGTAATTATCTTCCAAAGTTTTAGTCTGGATGTTTTTCTTTCCAATTTTTGGAAACACGATCAGAACTTGAATTGTTACCTGCAATCCTTAGGTCTTTCCTATTAAACATCTTTCTGTTTCTTATGCCTAAAGTGGGTAGATCTGTATGTGGTAATTATCTGCCAAAATTTCAGAGTTGTCTTTCTTCCCCAAATTTTGAATTGTTACAGTGATCCTTAATCTTTTGTATTAATCATATATCTGTTTCTTATATATTTTCATGCAGCTGCAGAAGACAGAGGCGAAGATGTCCTTATTTGCAGATGTCATCTGTGTGGCCCTGCGCACAAGAGAATACAGTGAGTCAGCATGTGCTCTCTATTTTGTATGCAATCTAGGTGATATAAACTCTGAACTCGATGTTGGTTATCACAATCAGACTTTAGTTGTGCCAACTGACTGTCCTTCACCCCGGCAGTCTCGCCATTAGTGTCCCCGTGCTCCCTTTTGCCCTTGCGGGTCTACTGGATAAGTTGTAGACTGTGTATGGATAAGTAGGATATATGTCTGCTAGGTGCAAGTTTGTAATTTTGTTTTAATTGTAGAGACATGTAGGTCCTTTATTTGTATTTCGGGCTCTTGTACTAATGTTCAGGGCAGTGGAAATGTTGTATAATAATCTGTACGTAGTTGAGACTAAGAACAGAACGATGACATGTTTGTTTTTGGGCATAAATTTATCATGGGGTGGGGATTGTAAAGGAATAAGGGAGGTTGATATTCTTTTAATGTTTTTAATTCAACTCTACCATAGTTATATGGAATGCTCTACTTCCAAACAGTTGCATGGACATGTCCACTGTCCATACAAAATGAACTCAAGTTTTCTGCAAATATTGTATATTAACCAAAGATGATTTTTATGTCATCCAAATGGTTTTACAGGTACACAACAATGATGAGGTCAGAGCCTTGTTTAAGCAAGTGCAAGGAGAAGTTCCTGGATCGCCTATATTTATTATGAAGGTGGCATCTGAGGTGATACATGATACACTGATAACAGTAATTATTTTCTGTTGCATCTTTGTGTTACTCATGTTCAGTATTCAGCAAGTGCTTCTTCTATACTGAGAGAGTTTATTTATCTACAATCTTGCCTTTCTGTTCTTTCTTTGTAGAGCCAACATCTAGAGGTTCATTTGCTCTGTAACAAGCATGACAACGTGGCAGCACTGCACAGTCGAGACTGTAGTGTTCAAAGAAGGCACCAAAAGGTTAGTTATTCTCCTGAAACATTGTGTTGTTCAATATCAGTTCTGTAGGAATTAGTCTGAGCCAAACATTTGTGTAGTGAGTATTGGTAGATGTTCTACAGCTTCAGGGAATTACAACTTCATTGGACGATGTAGCAATAATATACTGTTTAGCAAAGTGCAAAATGTTACACGAGCTATACAAAATTTAATTCTTAGGATTTTCTCCAATGGAATCATTTATTTCTGTCAGTTATACTTACACTGTACTAAATAGTTGGATGTTGCATTTTGAATTCAAGAACAAACTTTTTCTTCCTGTACTGATATATGTGTTGGGACGTCGGCCTCTCTCTCCCTGAGCTAGCGCGCCGCCGAACGGCAGGGCCCGTCCATTGGGTTTCCTTATCATTTGTCTTATGATTCGAGGTGCGCTTGTGCGTGCGCACGATTTCGTCTTGGTTTCTGGCGAGCGACCGAGATCTGCTCTGCTCTGCTCGGTGCCGGAAAACTCGAGGTTTCAATTGAGGTCTGTTCGTTCCTTCGATAGAAGCCGATTCAGTTGAGCCCTTATATTGCTGCTGCGGCTTCCAATAATTGATGCGTAACAATTCTGAGATACACATACTGATGCTCCTTCATGCAAATATTGCTTATTCTTGATTGAAATGGCATCAAATCAAGTAAAAATGAGTATTCGTTGATCCATGCCACATCTGTTGAATGTGACCTCTTGGTCCTCCCTATTTTCAATCTATTTTTGGTGTTGTTACCAGGTTATGAAAGGCTAAAACTCTGTAGTTAAAATGTCAAATTTAAACCTAAGCTCCATGTAAGTTTCACTGGTATTAAGTTGCTGATAATTGAGTTGTTTATACGAAGTAACTTTATTGTGCAATCCATTTGCCATTTATTGGTTTTTCTATAATGTATTCACCATTTTAATTTTGCAAGTAATTCTCACTTTCTTACCTATACATGATGGTCCTAACTTTCCTTTTTAGATCAGACCCTGTTCCAAATATGATCGAAATGAATCCAATACTAATTATGATTTGCAAACAGGATTTTGAAGTATTAACTATAACTCTACACTCTACAGTAAGATGTGCAGAGTACAACAATGGTCAAGTTCAAAATAGGCCATTTTAGCTAATGAAGTATTCTTTTACAGCTTACATTCTGTAGTACATTTGGTCTAAATAAATGAAGAGACCTCCTGTACAAGCAACTTTTGATAAACACTAATCAAATCATTCTTGTGAAATCCGTAGAGTATTTCTGTTGTTTCTTAATGTAGGCATATTTTATTACTGAGTTATTTTGGTGTATGTCCAATCTTGTATTTCAAGTTGAGGCATACAATCGGAATTCACAATGTATGAATTGCACTGAATGTTCGGATCCACTGGTGTCCAAAAACAACAGGATGCCATGCACTAAGAACCCATCCATTCTGAATGTTCCGTTCGGCCTACAGGAAACCGAAGCGTCCGAAAAGCACAGTATTATAATCAGATTCGTACTACGACAAAGCAGCGAATGGTGGTGGTGGTGGAGGCAAAAACAATTAGATTCGGATTTCTGCTTCTGATTTGGTTTTTAGTAGGTTGCTTGGATCGTCATGCATTGGTTTAGTGACCAACAGCAAACCAGGCAATAATACAAGCTACTCCCTTCGTCCCATAATATAAGAGCGTTCTTGATACTAGTGTCAGAAACGTTCTTATATTATGAGATCGGAGGGGGTAGTTAGCAGTCCACAATAAGCCGAATCCATGATTGATCTGATTGATAATGTAGTACGGTACCTGGGCAAATGACCACGGACTCCTCGCGGGCGACCTGGGTGCAGAAGTCGACGTCGTCGGCGATGCCGTCCAAGCAGGAGAGGTCCAGCTTCACCATGAAGAACATGGACCCCTCCGGCTTGTGAGGGCAGGTGATGCACTCGATGCCGTCCACCTTCCGGTAGCATATCTCCGCCGCCTCCCTCATCACGTCCATGGCGTTGTCGAAGAAGGCCTTGTCCGTGTTGGCGATGATCTGCGGCAGAGCTCCCTGCACGAACGTCACGGCGTCCACCAAGATGGCACAGTAGCTCATGATCGACTGTAGGACCTGATGAAGAAATTTGGAGGTTGTCGGTCAGCCTGAGGAGAGGATTGCACCCCCGTGACTCACCAGATTTTGGAGCTTGGTTGGGGTAAAGAAAAAGAAGGGAGGTAGTGCGTACGTTCTTGTCCCTGAGGACCCCATTGGGATCGGTGGCTGTGATAATGTCGCCTGTTCATATTTCTTTATAACAATAGTATTACGCTATTTAATTAAACAAAGAGAAAAAGAAATATGCTCTAGATAGTATAAAGCTAGCAGCAAGGTATACCCTGCTGGATCAAACAGGATCGATGGACTAATGATGCATTTATGATCTTAACCTGACTGACAAATAATCAGACATTACAATGTACAATGCAAAGACGGCCATACATTTTTGTGGAAGTATTAGCATACAAAAGCTAGAGTAAAAGACACATACGCTGCATTGAAGAAACTATATTCTGGAAATGCGTACGCATCATTGTTCATTTCATTAAATCAAGTCCAAATGATAAGCCGGACTCACACTGTAAAGTGTTTACTTACCATGACCCGACCCCCGACCACTTCTTTGATGTTCTGAATTTCTAAGCCAACATTTTCACCCACTGCTCTTTTCATGACCAAGCAAAAGAGTTCAGGACATGTTAGTATAATTGACACTTATTGTCAGGAAGTGAAAAATCAAATATATGGTGTAGCTGGAAAATGAACCCTAAATTTAGTATTGGATAATTCAGTACCGATGTGAAAATGAAAGCATTGGATACTAAATGAATCCTAAATTTAGTATCTGCAACCTGCAACATCTACAACTATTAATAGTTATCAAATGTATCTTGGAATTAATTGAATATGAAGCAATAGAAAAGGATAAAACAAAGCCAGACCTTCATTGAGTTGTTAGGAATTATGGTGCAGACTCAGACTGAAATTTTCTAACTGAAGTAACAAATCTCAACAAATGGCAAGCTGCGCTCAACCAATCAAACAAGTGTTTTCCTTAACTTTCAATGCCCAAGAAACAATACATGTATATGACACTCGCACGAAAGCAAAACTTTCCAGCTTGAATCAGGATCAATCCTTGTTGGCCATGAGGATATCACTCAACTTTGAACTATGTCTGACCCTCCTTGAGTGACATTCCATAGAAATTTCCATGCACCTTTGGCCATTTAAACAAGACAAATAGTAACACAAACCTGCAAAAGAACCAGTGAACCTCCCTTGAGAACAGAGAAACAGGAAGCATGAGAGGCAAAACTAGAGGGGGAGGGCCCAAAGAGGGGATCTTCTCATTGTCGCATCGACAACATACGCTCGAGGCACGTCTCACTGGAATCGGCCAAACCGTACACCGATAAAGAAGAAACGATCAGCAACATATGTGAAAAGGTCCAACACCTTGCAAAATTTTGGTAGCTACTTCAGTAGTGAACTATATGTTCTGGTTTCGGAGATAAATGCTAATTTCAGTTCCATGGGATGATTCTCAGTGCCAAGTTCAATACTCTCATGGAATTGAAGTCGGAGTATACAATAGTGTCCAATGAATGTCCAAAATGCTAGTTTCGGTTCCATGACATACAACACAAATGATACAAGTCTAGCAGGGTTTGAGACAACACACAGTAATCAAACATAGAAATGCACAGCCTAGAAATATGTAGAAGCAGTCATGAAATAAGTAGTACTAAAGCTGTCAGTCTAGCACTATATCATAACCTCACTGAAATCCAACGAAGCAGCACCAAACTTCTGCTTACAGACTTCCAATGAAGCACTTTATTCCAAAATCTCAATACAGCAACCTTCTACTCCCTCAGTTCCAAAATAGATGACCCAACTTTGTACTAACTTTGTATTAAAGTTGGTACAAAATTGAGTCATCTATTTTGGAACGGAGGGAATATAAGATAATAAAATTCTTTTGACAGCCAAGCAACCTCCTCTGTATGCTAACTACAGGGTATCAGCAAATCAATACTCATTCCACAAGAGATAAATTGTATGCTCCTTAGAAAAGCACCATATTCAAATATTTATCCAACGAATTTCTAAAATATGCAGGTTGTGACTTGGAAGTAATGCCTGCAAATTCACTTTATCAAGAATCACAAGAGGAGCAGCAAGTCCAGAAACTGTCCTGTACTCTGCAATACCAAGAGGACAGTTAGAAGGTGTGCATTATCTTCACCAGATTATCACTGATGTGAAGATACTCATATGGAGATAAAAAAGAAAATGCATACCCATCCCTATTTCAAGGGTTCCTTCATGTAGACGTTGCAATTTGCAACAACCATGTTTCTGAAATTTAGAAGCCTGATATACCAACATCAACAGAGTAGGCTAAGCTAACATAATACATTCAAATCAAATAAATCCCTAGATGTACACTTGCTTCTCACGATCCCTGCAAATAGAAGGAACACAAATGAGAGATGGAGATACATAGATAGCAAGACCATGACGAGGTTAATGCATCATTATCTTGGGAGCTTGGAGGGGGAGAGGCTGACGGACCAGATCTAGGACTCCACCGGTGAGATAGTAGAAGATGCGCCGTCGTAGTGCGAGGTCGTGAGCGGCGGTTCTTCCTCCTCTATGTCGGCTGCGCCTGCGCACACAACCCAGCTGCCGCGCCGCCGACAGGGACAATCCAATCCATCATCTGCCACGTCGTCGTCTTCTGCGCCACTACTCCTGAATTGGTGATCAAGACTTATCAGGATAACATGATTAATTGAGCACCTAAGTACGACAATATTATTGTTAGAGATTCAACGACAATAAACATATATGGTCTATGTTCTGGAGATAATCGTGTCAGGTACATAAAACTTGTAGTTAAGTATTATTTTTTATGCATCAGTAAATTACAGTGTTAATATAAGCATTTGATATGGCAAGAAACAATCGTGAACAAGGCTATAAATGTATTGATCGAAGAACCATGTTTATATATTTCGGAATGAACGGATTTAGTTCTGATGTAATGATCTTTAGCTTTGAAGCATATTTAGTAAGTGAATGAAAAGTAAATGAACGTTACAAATGATCTTTGTAAATTGTAGTTTGAGGCAAGCATATGAAAAGAAAGAAATCTATTCGGATCAAGCTGAAACAAATGTATCTTTTAAGAAGTTGTTTTTGGTTGACAGGACAACATCCACGATATGCACATATCTTTTTATTTGCAACAAAACCAACGCACCATGTAAAGAACTCAGGTAGACAATTTACAAAAAGAGAAGACATGCAGAACTCATCTCACCCCCTTTGTGCAACACGCATGAATCAAAAATTTAAAAACTTGAACTATGACAGGCATAATGGCTACAGCTAAGCATCCATATAATTAATCACGAAGGAAAAATCTAAAACAATGACTAAAGTAGATTACTATAATTCTTGGTAAAGGCATTCATGTAAATCAAACAGTAGGTGAAACTAACCCTTAACCTGCAAACAGCAGATTTGAAGTGGCAATCGGTGAGCTAGTGCATGAAAAGCTTTTCTGAACTTTTTGGTAGAAGCTTCGATGAAAATAGAGTTTGAAGTCTTGTACCAGATGGTTCACGCCGCCGTTCAGTGCGACTGGCGGGCCATAGTGTGTTGCTGGCGCCGGTCACCAGGGCATTGCAAAGAACACCAATTCAGGATGTGTCCTCTGCAGCCTTCCACCGTTGCCTACCAAGTTAAAGTAAAGAAAGAGAATATTGTGAGACTTTCTAGCCTGACATTTCCCTCGTAAATCATCATTATAAAATGAGTGCCAGGTATCAGAAGAGCCAAACATGGATGAGCAGGAATCAGCAACTATTATAAATCCTCTCAAAATTCCGAAATCACGAACCACATGCCCCAAAACAACCAATCTCCAGTTCTCCACCAAATCTCTCAGCACATCAAAATTATAAAATTACATTACCTACATGTTTGGTTACACCTCAGCTTACCATGACAGTATCTTGAACAGGAGGTACAGTTTCATATCAGCCGATCTTGGCTTCCCTGAACATTCAGTTTGCAGCTCCAACTTCTGCAAAGAAATTCAGAATAGCCTTGTTAGTTCATTTTCTGTAAAAGTTTGCCAAGCTACAATCCATTAATTCAATCAGACTTGCACCAATTTATTTGATAGATAACACGATAACAAACACTTTTTTTACAAATTATAAAAAATAAAGTTATTTATTTTGTTTTCAAATATCATATTCCTTTTTAACTTTACTTATTTAGTCACACTTACACTGAATTTTGTTAGTGCGCAATAGGACACTGAACAGTTATGCACAACTTGAACAAAGAGCAAAGCATATACAGTTCTCTCATCAATTGGGTGCCCCAGAAGAAGATAAAAAAAATGTCATTTAAAAAAAGAAACTGAAATTTTCTGTAATGAGTAGTTACACTAACAATGACGGAGCACAAAGAGCATAACTGAATAAATTTAGGAACACCTTAAAACTTGTTCCTCCCTTTTTAGGTCTATTTACTCAAATCAGATTTGCACTGAGTTTTAAGTATACAACAAACATTTCTCCACAAATTAGAATTTTCAACTTTACTTGTTCAGTAACACAGAATTGCACTCACTACATATGATAAACGATAACAATGCCTGACATTTTCAATTCTACGCAGAGCAGAACTTTGTAAATACTTCTTCATACATACAATTTGCAGGATAATACTCATTTACTACAGTTTATACTGAAAAGTAAAAAGGAAATTGAACAAATATTCGAGCGAAAACAGTTGTGGAACCTAAAGTTAACTCACTGAAAAAGTATGATGTGATGGTGTACACTAACTGATTTCTCTGATCATCTCCTTGCTTGTACATAGTATATATTCATAAATTAGATGGAGGAAAGAAAACGTGTACATAATATTGGAAGCAGACAACAAAATCTACATGATTTCCCATTTATGTACTCTCTTCGCCTCCATCCATGCCACATCGCTACTGTAAGTTAGTTATGATTTAGCTAGCACTAAGTCTTGTGTGACAATGATAATTAAATTATTTAGCTCATTCTTATGCAGTGCAATCTGCCATAACCAACAACATCAAAACGGAGGATATAACCTTTTAGTACCAGGAGAACCTGTAGTGCGCCTTTTTCTCCGATATGCATCGTACAGTGCGCTTCTCCTAGGAAAAAGTAAGATACAAATTAAATGAAATATAGACAGAGTACAGAAAATTATAGGAATGTCTGAATGTCCATTGCCTGCACCAGCAGGTATTAAATATTTGAATCAAAATTAAGAAATTAAACTCATGGGAAAAAATGTAGATCAAGTAGAGAGACTGAAGCGGGGATCATAAGGCGATGAACTGAAAAGAACAACAAGGTGCCGTGATGCAGTTTCTGAGAAGAACACAAATGACCAAATTTCGACAATACATAAGTACCTGAAGCCAAAAGGATATAATTTGTATGAAGCTAAGTCTAAGATGTAGCTAAAATTGGTACATGCTTATAACTATGATGATACACAGAATCTCTGATTTATAAGGATGTGAGCTAATAATAAGAATAAGAGAAACATTATAAACTGAGTACACTGAAAAAGTCTGTAATGTGAAGTGCCGGTCATCGATTTGCACCTCTGATCACCGCCTTGTACTTGTTGCTGACGTACCTGCACACGAACCACCCAATCTATAAACTTTGAGACTGAGATAGCTAATCTGAAATTTATACAAATGGTACCTATGAGCTTGCATTGATACGATTGTGGAAATTATATTGCAAGGCACCAAAATGTTGTTGAATCAACCAAGTAATGACAACCTGAGTAAAAAATGTGTGGTTTCGTGATATTCTAGAAATATCGTCTTATCCAGATGTGACACAGTTGGCAGGATTGTAAGAATCATCACATAATCATGTAAGGTGCTTCCCCCAGATCCAGTTATGCAGAGGAACATGGAGGAGCACTAAGAAATAAGTCTGGTCATTACAAAACTAAGCACAAGAAAATCCAGAGCAGCCAAAGTTTGAAAGGCTAGCAAACTTCTTTGCCCAGAATCATCTAAAACAAGCCCAGCCAAATAGAATCTCACACAATTAGGCCACAGTCCAAGAGAAAGAGATAACCTCTCCTTCTTCCTTGCGAGGTTTCAGATCCTCCATGTCGAGTTCTTCAGCCGCGTGTTCCTCTCCTGCGGAATCCGCAGTACAGGGGGGATCAATCAAGGAGTTAAAATTCTGAAGATTAAATGCCAAACCATCATCCAACACCTACAGGGGAGGGGAAGGGGGAGTGGAGGCGCACCTTGAAGATTTCCATGGCGTCCAAAGAAGAAGCTCCTCCTAGAGCAGCTCCATCGCGAATCCATGGGAAAAAATGGATCATTGACGAGCTCCTCTCCCCGAGAAACGATGAGGATCTGCAACAGCGCCCCCTGCAATCGCTGCTAGCCCGGAACATGTGCCTCATCTGCGCGGAAGAGGAGACGCAGGGGAGGAGAATCGAGAGAGGAGAGGAGAGGAAGCGGCGGTGTCAAAGAGAGAAGGGGCTCGTGCGGAGACCCCCAGGCTAGGTCTTGCTCAATTGCGTCTCCCCTGGTAGTGCCCGTCCCCTTTTACCCGTTTATTTTTCTCTCTCTCTAGTACAGTAAAAAAGATGCGGTGGCTAGCGCGAGGAGCCGCCCATGATGCACACCTTATTGTTTTGGATTTTGGATTGGCATGAACAGATCAAATTATTGAGTAATACTTCCACTAGAATAGTTCTGACAGCATGCCTTCCATTCAGTTAGGCCTATAGCTCTCTCTGGTGTGCAGAGGAACGAAGCGTTGTGCTCGCACGTGTTGTGGGATGATGAGAAGTAACGAGACAAACTAATGATAAGTTCCTGTATAAATGATGCTGAAAAGTAAAGAAACAAACAAGCGATGAGATTCACTACTGTAGTTCTTATTGCAGCGTTATATATATCTTATACACGTTTTGCCTTCTGGGTCATGCCCCAGTTATATACATGCACAATGAGGGGTGGTGCTCCGTCATCTCCCTCAACTCTTCACATGTTTATTTCTTTCTTCTTTCTAAACAATATATAATACTCCCTCCGATCCGATCAATATTAATTGATGCATATATTACACACACAACAATAAGAGATATAACAACAGTAAATAAAGGCAAAATAGATGTACACTAACTAGGCCGAGCGGGACCGGGACCCCCCCTGTAGGCTCATCTTAATGCCGGCATACATGAGCAGGACGCCTAGTGCGAGCGCGGCGCCGAGGCCGGACACGAGGACGACGCGCACCATGGTGAGCGGCAAGGCCTCCCAGCATGTGACCACCAGCGGGTGCGCACTTGGGTGCTGCGCTTTCACGTACAGGCCAAGCCCTGCCGTCATGAGGTTGACGATCAGGGTGGTGGTGACCACACGGGCGTCCAGCCATGCCAGCGGCTGCACAGCATAAGAAAAATACGACAAATTAGTACTCAGAGAGCAATTGGATTTGCAGGGTCCAGCCATGTATGCTGCGCATACCCCGTCTTGTTTTTTTCCAAAAAGAACAATAAACGGTAAAAAAAATGTATCATGGAAGCAGAAATGATCACCTTTTCCCCCTCTCCGTACGGTCTACAGCTATCCTCACATTCCTTGCCATCGTCTCCAACTTCTACAGGTTTGGCCTGCAAGTTTGCGGGGCCACGATGTCGTTTAGTAGCAATAAATTAACAACCGGAAGAGAAAATAAAACCAGTTGCAGTAACAAGAAACAAATATCAAATTTATCCGAGTAATACCTGGACCGGTTCATCTCCGATGTCATCACTTCCGCTGGAACAAAAGGACAACCAATGGTTAGGGATTAGGCGGGAGAATGTACAAAGTCGCATTTTGTATGTATGAGTATTCCTGTCCCATCAAAGGTTCTAGAAAAGTAATCATGAAACAATAACCCGGTACAGGAACGATGTATTTACTGAAAGTGTTGTTTGAGACTTCGAGTACCTGTGTAGAACAAGGGCTTCTTTTCCATGAGAATCACATATGTGTTTGAATCCGTTAATATTCATCCGGCAAAACTGCAGAACAATAAGTCACAAGAAAAGAAATAGAATATATACTATTATATGTTGGTTGAAAAATCATGATGCATACCAGTTCTGCAAACTTTTTGAAGCTTCTCTGCTCCTTCGGCAAAAATGTAGGTAATACCGCTTCTGGTTTTCGACCAACATCAGGAAGCTCGGTTACTAATCTAAGTGCATCAAAGTTCATATTTGCACCGCTACTTATTGCAACCACAGTTTCCCCTTTCAAACCGTAGTATTTGCAGTAAGCTTCAGCCCCAGCCAAGGCAAGGGCCCCAGAAGGTTCAAGGATATTCCTGTTCTCCTCAAACATATCCTGTGCCCATGAAAAACAACATTTTCATTATGAATAACATTGTTAGTGCAGAACATCCACAACAATCTAGCATAAACAGTCCACAAGCCTATTTTTGAGCAATGTTATCACAATGCTTATGCGTAGTAAATTTTAAAGAAGACATTAAAAATACCAATATCCACAGCAAGAACTGAAAACTAGAAAACAAGGACACATATCACATAATACACAGCATTATAACACTTCTATTCAAATGAAACTGAAAACTTCTATTCAAGGCGGATCAGACATATAATAAGTTGATCACTCTCACCTTTATTGAAGCACAGATAGCATCTTGGCTGACCAGCACAATGCCATCTACAAAATCTTGACACAAGGGAAATGTCTCCTTGCCTACAACTTTGACAGCTACACCATCAGCAAACCCTCCAATATGTTCTAACATGACCCTCTGGCCATGAAACAAGGACAATGCCATGGCATTTGCATCTGAGGGCTCCACTCCAATTATTTTGACCTGCACCAGAATTGTTGTAAACATACAAGAAAGGACAGACTGAATACGAAAATTTTACCCCGAATGTAACCAAATGATGTATTGTGTTCAATCTGGAGAAGGGTTAAAGTTAGGTGATTGGATGAAAAACAATTCATTCCCAAATGCGCTTAAAATAGGGCCATTTACTTTAATGGCATTTAAGAAGAACTTAGGTGTCTTGTAATGTTTTACATAGAAAAAGAAAATACTCCTGTGTTTGAAAGAAAAAGGAAAAGAGAATACTCCTGTGTTTGAAAGCTTACCTCAGGGCAGACCCGTTTCACATAGGCAGCAATCCCAGCAATTAATCCACCACCTCCCACAGGTACAAATATTGCATGTAATGGACCTTGCAATTGGCGAACAATTTCCATGCCAACAGTTCCTTGTCCAGCAATAATATCGGGATGGTCAAAAGGAGGTATAAATGTGAGGCCTTCCTCCTCACAGAGTAGTTTTGCATATGACTGAGCTTCGTCATATGAGTCTCCGTTGAGAACGACTGTAGCACCCAATTTCTCCACCGATTGCCACTGGATTAAGTTATATATTAATAGCTGCTGATAATAACTTAGATATACCATATAAACGGCATATTTAAGGTAATGTCATCGAGAGACCGATAACCTTGTTTTCTGGTGTTGTCACAGGCATGACAATAACGGCATGACAGCCCAATCTTTGGGCAGAAAGAGCAACTCCTTGAGCATGGTTTCCAGCAGAGGAGCAGATAACACCCTTGTTTAACTGCTCTTGGGAGAGCTTTGCCATCATATTATATGCACCCCTCAGCTTGAATGAAAATGCCTATGCATATAAGAAGCAAATTTTACCTAGGTATGTAAATAGCAAATGACACAGCATGTAACAGCTCCATGTGCATTAAAAAAAGCAAAAAGTAGTGGATAGTTGAGCTAGTCATTCAACCTAAAATTAAAAATTTGTTAGACAATAAAAGCTAAGGGCAAGAGGACCCTGTTATATTAGCAAATCCTACAGAGATGCACATAAACAGGCCCACAATGCATGCATTTCGTTATTCCCTGACGAAACTGAAGAAAATTAACACTAGACTAACTGAAAAAGTGCAGCAGAATTAATGTGGCTAACAATTATTGCGATAGTACTATGATGTCAACGCCAAGGTGAGAGAGGAATCTAAACATCATAATCAAAGTAGAACCTCCGCAAAACCCACACTGACCGAAGCTCCATCGGAGCTTCAAGCGTCAGGAAACGAACGGCTGGACCCCCATGTATGTATTAGGACAAAAATAGGCTACGAGGTTGGTGATTAATTATTACCGGCTGCAGGTCCTCGCGCTTGATGTGGAGGTTGACCCCGAGGCGGTCGGAGAGGTTGCGGGCGCGCTCCAGCGGCGTCTCCAGGGCCACGTCGTAGACCTTGGAGGCCAGCACGCTCGTTAGGTACTCCATGGCGCCGGGACCGTCCAAGTCGGCGACCCAGTCCTGCTCCCCAGCCCCGCGGCTCGGCACGCCCACGAGGGACCCGCTCGCGGCCTGCAGCGACTCGGGCGCCACCCGCATCAGCGGCACGGCCCTGAGGGGCGTCGCGGTCCCCGGGGACGAGCGAGCCCAGCAGGCGACGCGGCCGCTGCGGGACGCGGGGCGGAAGGAGGTCATGGATGGGGAGGCGGCGGCGGCGGCCTCCATCCTCTGTCTTTCTCGGTGCAGCGCTTGGGTTGAGTGTGGAGGGTGGTTTCCTTCCAAGGAGCACCTGACGGGGTCGCGCGGGGCGGGATATGGTGGTGGATGGGGAAGGCCGGCATTTCTTTCTTTCTTTCTTGGCGCGCGATCGCCCTTTTCCCTTTCTGCCGTCCTTTTCGCGATCGGCCAGGGACCACGCTCCAGCATGTTTAGTTCCAGCTCCAACTGAAAACGAGAGTCGAGTTTGGAGTCTTTTCTGACACGCAGGTGCAAGTTTTGTCTTGTTTCGTTATTACGTACTGTCATGTTTTCAATAAATCTCTAAAAAAGTATCAAAAGAAAGCAAATATGTCCAATTACAACTAATGAAAAAAAGACAAGCAAGCCGAGAATTAGAGGCCACTAGCTTAACACAGGTGGTTGTAGGGCTAAATTTATGTTAACATAAATGTAACATTAATTCAAGTTCTAGATATATATTTTGAAGAATTGTCATCAACACTATCGTGGGACTTAACATATCATGATGTTTCACGACTGTTGCGAACATTGACTTTTCGCACCCCCCCCCCCTCCCATGTCCAAATCCTGGCTCTGCCCCTGCGTTTGGGACAAGTGCAAAGAGTTATGTCCGGCTGGTCCACCCCTAGCGACCTACGAACATGCAGGTACAACTCCGAAAAGGACAACGGATGAGAATGATACGATAGGATATTAAGGACAAGTACAATAGGATGACGTAGTCGGGCTGTAAGCCTTGAAATATTATATTTTGGATGAGTTGAAGGAGAGAGAGGAGGAGAGAAGGGAAGCGGACTACTGATTAACAGCCCGCTGCAACACGTGCTCCTAGACATTTTATGAGAGAGGAAGGTTGGCTATGTATCAAAAAATAGTACATATTTACATGCAACTATTATACTTACTGACTATAAGCTTGGTTGTAAATGATGGGACAAGACCATATAGCCAACAGTTGGCTATTCTATTAACCATGCTCTAAAAAGGCCAACAACAGCAATGTGCTGCCTTCGAAAAGATAAGTGTGCTAGCATTAGCAACTGTACGACGATCGACAGTTCGGGATAAATCGAAGCAACTCAACATCAAGCGGTGAGTTAGGCCTCTCACCGTAGGATGTTGATCGGACGTCTATTAGAAGCTCCCATGTCATTAATCGGTAAGTGTCTCCATTTCCACACACAAGAAAAAAACCGGCGAGTGTCATAAATCTTTAGTTATAGGTTCCTGTTTCTTCAGAGTTCTCCCCTATCGGGCTTTCTGGAGAGGACGAGGGGATTACCGGGCTTGTCTCTTGGCATAGGCTGTGATGTACTACCCTATGACAGAGCAGAGGTAATTGCACAAACAATCAACTGTTGATGTTGATTTTGTACACAACACCAATTTTACGGGTTTGTTAGTCAGAGCACCACATATTTTGTAATTCTTTGCAGCTAATCCAGTGTTTAGGTACGGTGATATAGTTCCTGGCAGATGGGTCCTACTTGTAAGTGCACGTGCGACAAAGAAGACCAGTCACATCAACATGGAAATTTTAGTTAGCTCATTATTTATTTAATTTGACATTTTTAGAAAAATGTCAAAAAGAATAGACCATGCATGTAATCAATACTAACATTAGAAATTTCCAGCTCAATCGGACCAAATGTTTCCAAGGTATTGACAGATTTAGTTGGCCGACTTATGTGTCTGTTTTTGTTGCCATGCATGCACTTACTAGTGGGGCCCACTTATGAAAAATCATGTCAATGTACCTAAATGCCGGACTCGACCTAGCTGCAATGGGTAACACCGGTATGTGGTGTTCTATGCAACAAATTCTTACCGTGGATGTTCTGTGCAAAATCGGCATCAATAATTTGTGGTTTATGCAATTTTCTTTGGAAGAGCATGGGTGTGCGGCGTGCTGATGCTCGTGTGGTCATTGTATGCCATACAAAGAGAAAAAACTGTCTAATTTAAAATGTGCTCATGACATACTTCTCTCTAAATCTGGTCAACTTCACAGCATATACTTTCACTGGCCCTTTTTACTTCACATATAAAATTTGTTTGAAGTCAAAGTTCATAAACTTTGACCAACTTTATGGAAAAATATCAACATTTAAAATACAAAATTAATACCATTAAGTGCATCATGAATTGAATTTTTATATTATATAACTTCAATATTGTAGATGTTGACATTTTTTCATATAAATATGGTTAAATTTTATTAAGTGTAACTTCAGACAAATCTTATATGCACAGTGAAAGGGGTCGGAGTTGCACTTTTGAGAAAAAAAATCTATACAAACTCTAGTAGGGAGCACTTTGACAAATGTACAACAGTATAATACAGTAGTACTTCAGACATACAACAACCCATACTAATCACAATACAGCAGCACAGTATACAACCTTGACACATATTTGACCCTAGCTTACTTCTCAATTCGGGAGAGGAGACGACTAATATGTTTCGCTTACTGAACGGGGTCCATGGTCGGTCCATGACACCTGGATGTCGAAAGCGTGGAGGGCTGGATGAACAGTAGACGGTGGAGGGCTGGATGAACAGTAGCCGATGGAGGGCTGGATGAACAGTAGACGGTGGAGGGCTGGATGAACAGTAGCCGGTGGAGGGGTGGTTGAACAGTAGCCGGTGGAGTAGCGCGCGGTGGAGGCTGGATGAACAGGAGCCCGTGGAGGCTGGAGGAGGTCGATGGTAGCCCGTGGAGGCTGGAGGAGGTCGACGGTGGAGATGAACAGTATCCCGTGGAGTCCCGTTTTGCGGTACGCCACACCCCTCCCGATGAACAGGACCCACGTTTCGACCGTAGGAAGTCCGTTTCCTCCGTTTTGCGGTACGCCACACCCCTCCCGATCAACAGGACCAACGTTTCGACCGTAGGAGGTCTGTTTCGTTTGTTTTGCGGTACGCCACATCCCTCCCGATCAACAGGACCCCCGCTTCGACTGTAGGAGGTCCGTTTCCTCCGTTTTGCGGTATGCCACCCCCCCCGATCAACAGGACCCCGTTCCGAACGTAGGAGGTCCGTTTCCTCTGTTGTGCGGTACGCCAGGCCTCGTTTCCATCGCCTGTTCCGTCCAAGCCGGTTGGCTCCCACGCGTTTCGTTGCCTCCCGATGAACACGACGCATTCCGTTGCCTCCCCATGAACACGACGCATTCCATTGGCTCCCCATGAACACGACGACGACGTTGTTTCTCCGTTCCGACCCAGCCATGTACGTATGCGCGAGTAGGCGTTCGAGACCCTGCCCGTATGTACGTACGTGGCCGTATTTTCTTTCTTGCACCCTCTCCATTGTACGTACGTGTACATGCTACGTGCGCGCCTCTACATCGACACGTGCGCGGCTCTACTACGACATGTGCGTGCCTCTACATCGACCAGTATGTACGTACACTTTCGCGACCAGAATGACAACGCTAAGTACGCTTCGACCAAGTGGGTCCCGACTGTCAGGCACTTCCTTGCCTGCGAAGATGTAGCTGGTGGGTCCCAGTAGTCAGGGGGGTGAATCGTTTTGGTTTTTTTTGCCCGGACGCACTTTCTTGCGTGCGAAGATGTAGCTGGTGGGTCCCAGCAATCAGGGGGAAAACATTTTTTTCGTGAAATACTGGTGGCCCGTCCGGTGGGTCCCTGCTGTCAGGTGGAGGAATAATTATTTTGTGCGTAATAAGGAGGCACTTCCTTGCGGCCGCCGTGGACCCAGCTGTCAGCCTCTCCACGCACAGTACTCTTCCGATGGAAGTCAGTCGTTGACCATATTGACCACGCCGTGCCGAGAGCACCACGGCGGTGGACGACGGCGAGGCCTAGAAAGGGGACGACGCGGAGCCGGGGAAGACGCAGCAGTGGATGCCCACGCGAAGAGGAGTACGAGGGTGAGGCTGCCATCGCCGCAGAATAACAGGGAGTGTGGGTGAGTAGAGGGATGGCCTGGCCAGCGGTGGGAGTAGTAGGGGGCGGTGAAGCCTCCGCTGCATCGCAGCCGGCCACGGGAGGCAGGAGCACGAGGCACGACCGGCGTTGGTGAGGGAGTCCTGGACTAGGGGGTGTCCGGATAGCCGAACTATCATCATTGTCCGGACTCCAAGACTATGAAGATACAAGATTGAAGACTTCGTCCCGTGTCCGGATGGGACTTTCCTTGGCGTGGAAGGCAAGCTTGGCGATACGGATATGTAGATCTTCTACCATTGTAACCGACTCTGTGTAACCCTAGCCCTCTTCGGTGTCTATATAAACCGGATGGCTTTAGTCCGTAGGACAAACAACAATCATACCATAGGCTAGCTTCTAGGGTTTAGCCTCCTTGATCTCGTGGTAGATCTACTCTTGTAACACACATCATCAATATTAATCAAGCAGGACGTAGGGTTTTACCTCCATCAAGAGGGCCCGAACCTGGGTAAAACATCGTGTCCCTTGTCTCCTGTTACCATCCGCCTAGACGCACAGTTCGGGACCCCCTACCCGAGATTCGCCGGTTTTGACACCGACATTGGTGCTTTCATTGAGAGTTCCTCTGTGTCGTCACCGATAGGCTCGATGGCTTCTTCGATCATCAACAACGACGCAGTCCAGGGTGAGACCTTCCTCCCCGGATAAATCTTCGTATTCAGCGGCTTTGCACTGCGGGCCAATTCGCTTGGCCATCTGGAGCAGATCGAAAGCTACGCCCCTGGCCGTCAGGTCAGATTTGGAAGCTTGAACTTCACGGCTGACATCCACGGGGACTTGATCTTCGATGGATTCGAGCCACAGCCAAGCGCGCCGCACTGTCATGACGGGCATGATTTAGCTCTGCAGCCGGACAGTACCCTGGAGGCCGCACTCGAGTCCGTTCCAATCTTCAATTCGGAGCCGGCTGCGCAGATCGAGGACGGGTGGCTAGACACCGCCTCGGGGGCTGCAACCTCTACGGCGATAGAGCCGAACACTGACCTTGTCCCTCATGAAGCTCATGACTCCGAGGTGCCGGACTCCTCGCCGGACTCCGAACCTCCCGCGCCCCCTCCGATCAAATCGGATTGGGCGCCGATCATGGAGTTCACCGCGGCGGACATCTTTCAACACTCACCTTTTGGCGACATCTTGAGTTCGCTAAAGTATCTCTCGTTATCAGGAGAGCCCTGGCCGGACTGCGGTCAGGACGGTTGGGATGCAGACGACGAAGAAATTCAAAGCCCACCCACCACCCACTTAGTAGCCACTATCGACGATCTAACCGACATGCTAGACTACGACTCCGAAGACATCGACGATATGGACGACGATGCCGGAGATGACCAAGAACCAGCACCTACCGGGCACTGGAAAGCTACCTCATCATATGGCATATACATGGTGGATATCCCAAAGGATGGGAATGGCGAAGGAACAACGGAGGATGACCCCTCCAAGAAACAGCCCAAGCGGCGGCGTCAGCGGCGCCGCTCTAAATCCCGCCACAGCAAGAATGAAGATTCCGGCACCGAAGATAATAACATCCCAGACAGTGCCGAAGACAACCCACTCTAGCAAGATTCAGCACAGGAGGACGGAGACGCCAGCCCTCATGAGAGAGCGGTAGAGGAAGAGGTAGAGGATTATATGCCCCCCTCCGGAGACGAGGCAAGCCTCGACGACGACGAATTCGTCGTGCCTGAGGATCCCGTCAAACAAGAGTGTTTTAAACGCAGGCTTACGGCCACGGCAAACAGCCTCAAGAAAAAGCAGCAATAGCTTAGAGCTGATCAAGATCTGCTAGCCGACAGATGGACTGAAGTCCTCGCGGCCGAAGAGCATGAGCTCGAACGCCCCTCCAAAAGTTACCCTAAACGCAAGCTGCTCCCCCGATTAGAGGAGGAGGCGTATGAACCTGCATCACCAGCATACAATACGGCTGACCGACCACCCCGTGGTCGCGACAGAGAGGCCTCTAGGCCCTTCACTAGAACTGTACCCCGGCATTGCTCGAAAAGCACAAGGCCACAGGGGAACACTCCGGACTTGCGAGATATATTGGAGGATAAGGCAAGACAATCAAGATCGATCTATGGATCGCGTGGGCGCCCCATGATACGTGACGACAATCGTCGTGCCGGACACAGTAAGTTCGGCCGGGCCGAACAAAATAGACAAAGCTCTTTTGAGCTCCGTCGTGATATCGCCCAGTATAGAGGCGCCGCACACCCACTATGCTTCACAGATGAAGTAATGGATCATCAAACCCCCGAAGGGTTTAAACCCGTGAATATTGAATCTTATGATGGCACAACAGACCCCGCGGTTTGGATCGAAGACTATCTCCTCCACATCCACATGGCCCGCGGTGACGATCTTCACGCCATCAAATATCTCCCACTCAAACTTAAAGGACCAGCCCGACATTGGCTTAACAACTTGCCAGCAGAGTCAATCGGGAGTTGGGAAGACCTGGAAGCCGCATTCCTCGATAACTTCCAAGGCACGTATGTGCAACCACTAGACGCTGATGACCTAAGCCACATAATTCAGCAGCCAGACGAATCGGCCAGACAATTCTGGACATGGTTCTTAACCAAGAAAAACCAAATCGTCGATTGTCCGGATGCGGAGGCCCTCGCGGCCTTCAAGCATAACATCCGCGACGAGTGGCTTGCCCGGCACCTGGGACAGGAAAAGCCGAAATCCAGGGCAGCCCTCACATCACTCATGACCCGCTTCTGCGCGGGTGAGGACAGCTGGCTAGCACGCAGCAACAACCTCAGCAAAAATTCTGGCAGTCCGGATATCAAGGACCGTAATGGCAGGTCGCGTCGCAACAAAAACAAACGCCGCATTAACGGCGATAATAGTGAAGATACGGCAGTCAATGCCGGATTCAGAGGCTCTAAACCCGGTCAGCGGAAAAAGCCATTCAAAAGAACTACTCCAGGTCCGTCCAATTTGGACCGAATACTCGACCGCTCGTGTCAGATACACGACACCCCCGAAAAACCAGCCAACCACACCAACAGGGACTGTTGGGTATTCAAGCAGGCAGGCAAGTTAATTGCCGAAAACAATGACAAGGGGCTGCACAGCGATGACAAGGAAGAGACCCGACCGCCGAACAATAGAGGACAGAAGGGTTTCCCCCCACAAGTGCGGACGGTGAACATGATATACGCAAAACACATACCCAAAAGGGAGCGGAAGCGTGCACTCAGGGATGTATACGCGATGGAGCCAGTTGCCCCGAAGTTCAATCCATGGTCTTCCTGCCCGATCATTTTTGACCGAAGGGACCACCCCACCAGCATCCGCCACGGCGGATTCGCCGCATTGGTTTTAGACCCAATTGTCGATGGATTTCACCTCATCAGAGTCCTGATGGACGGCGGCAGCAGCCTGAACCTGCTTTATCAAGATACAGTGCGCAAAATGGGCATAGACCCCTCAAGGATTAAACCAACCAAGACAACCTTTAAAGGCGTCATACCAGGTGTAGAAGCCAATTATACAGGCTCAGTTACACTGGAAGTGGTCTTTGGATCCCCGGATAACTTCCGAAGCGAGGAGTTAATCTTTGACATAGTCTCGTTCCGCAGCGGCTATCACGCTCTGCTCGGACGTACCGCGTTTGCAAAGTTCAACGCGGTGCCGCACTACGCATACCCCAAGCTCAAGATGCCAGGCCCTCGAGGAGTCATTATGGTCAACGGAAACACTGAACGCTCTCTCTGAACGGAGGAACATACAGCGGCTCTCGCGGCAGAAGTACAGTGCAGCCTCTTAAGGCAATTCTCGAGTCCGGCCGTTAAGCGACCGGACACGGCTAAACGCGCCCGGAGTAACCTACAACAAGACCACCTGGCACGTTCCGAGCACGCGTAGCAGTGCGGCCCCAACCCCAGCCCCTGCAAAATTTCAAGACAAGTCTTCCGCGTACACCATTACGCTCTGGAGATAACATGGGCATGGGGGGTGGGGCACGACCACGATAGGCCCAGAATGCGGCTTAACCACACCAGGGGCTCTCAAGTGTGTCGTTCTTTTTTTCCTTTTTTTACACAGGACTCCGTTCACCAGAGGCCTTGTTCGGCAGCAGACCTGCCGAAGTCACGATGCAACAGCCAGGGAAGGAGAAATGCTACAACAAATATCCAGGTGGTCTCCATTACGAGCATTAAATCTGTTTTATACACCATTCCGCAGCCTACCCCCTGGAGGGGGACATGGTTAATAGTCCCATCCCTTGCTTATCGCACCATTTGTATCGTTCTGCATTCACAGCAGTTTTTTCTTGAATAAGTAATGCAACACCTTTTTGCTTCCAATTGCATTTCTTTCTTATACATATGTTCATTTATGACATGTGGCATCCGTACATTTTGGTACGGCTAAATACACCAGGGGCTTATGTTTCCCGCATCATGGTGTGATAAGTTCGAACACTTTCACAAGTGCGGTACCCTGAACTTATAGCACTATATGCATCGGCTCCGAATCATGTCTTGGGTTAATAGTTGGGTTTGCCCGGCTCCCATGTTTTGGTACCTTACATTCTGTTGTATCGGCTAAGATAGCACTGGGAGAACCACTGCGATTGCGCCCCAGTTGAGCTGGGTGAGCGCCTCAGTGGAGAAAGCTAAAACTGACCGTCATGATGAGGCGAGAGCCGGTCGCTGTTCGAGAGGTTTTTTGCGAGTCCCTAAAGACTTATGCCGCTTAGAGCGAGGAGCCGGCTTTGTCCGGCCCAGGCGTGGATAGCGCCCCAAATTCGGCCTTCCGAAGACTAGGGGCTTCGCCGAAATTTAAAATTATAGAATTCTATGGCTAAGTGAGAGTGTTCAAGCATTATAAGTTTGGTTGCCTTGTTCGTTGTGTTGAGCGCCTCCCTAGATGGACCCAAAAATGGGAACAAGAGTGCTCAAATTTATCCCGAACACCCCAGCACTCGTGGCATGGGGGCTGAAGCCGACGACTTGCCATCTCTCAGATTTGATAAACAGCCGCACAGAAGGTAATATTTTAAATTAACAAGCGTTGCTTAGCGCATATGAACTAAGTTTTCAGCGCACAGGATAACAAAATGCGAGTCTACTCAAATATTACATCTTTGGAGCACTCACCCACAATAATGCGGGCACCCTTTAGGACACTCTTATAATACATCTCGGGCATGCGATGCTCCTTGCCCTGTGGTGGCGCGTCCGTCACAAGCTTCTGAGCATCCATCTGGCCCCAGTGCACCTTTGAGCGGGCAAGGGCCCGACGGGCACCTCCAATACAGGCGGAGTGCTTGATGACTTCAACCCATGGACACGCATACACCAGCCGCCGCACCAGGCCGAAGTAGCTCCCAGGCATGGCCTCCTTAGGCCACAGCCGAACTATGAGGCCCTTCATGGCCTGTTCGGCTACCTTGTGGAGCTCGACCAGCTGCTTCAGCTGGTCTCTAAGGGGCACCGGATGTCCGGCCTCAGCATACTGAGACCAGAAGACCTTCTCCGTCGAGCTCCCCTCCTCGGCCCTGTAGAAAGCGGCAGCATTGGACACGCTGCAGGGCAGATCTGCGAATGCTCCTGGAGAGCTCTGAATTCGGGTAAGTGATAGGTAATCCACACTCACATGCTTACTTTTCATGAAAAATG
This sequence comes from Triticum dicoccoides, assembly GCF_002162155.2. Lineage (NCBI taxonomy): Eukaryota > Viridiplantae > Streptophyta > Magnoliopsida > Poales > Poaceae > Triticum > Triticum dicoccoides. The sequence continues at coordinate 684,147,693 of NC_041383.1, read as the reverse complement.
ACTTACCCGCCGCTATTTTCTTCAACGCCTCGACTTCCTGGAGGGCCTTATAGGCTTCTGCCTTAGCGGCTTTGGCACTCTCAAGAGCCGTTGCAAACTCGGACTCTCGAGTCTTCGAGTCACGCTCCAAACTCTCGTGTTTTTCCACGAGAGCCTGGAGCTCTTGCCGTACCTCCGCCACCCGCGCCTCCTGCCTCTCTCGCTCGGTGCGCTCCGCGGCCGCATTACGTTCGGCCGCGGACACCGCCTCCTTCAGGGTCGCCACCTCGTTAGTGGCCCCTGCAATACCCACGTTATCCTTGTCATTCTTCTTGCAACCAAAATCCTTTTCTGTAAGGTACAATTTTAATAAGGTGTTACTCACCTTCCTTTTCCTCGAGCTGCTTCTTGGCACGGCCGAGCTCGTTCTCGGACCGCTCGAGGCTTTGCTTCAAAGTATTGACCTCCGCAGTTAGTGCGGCAGAGGTTAGCAGCGCAGCCTGCAATCCCATATTGACATATTTTTTATGACTCCTGCGTATATCTTTTTAGATCCTCAGTCCGGCTTTTCTTTCCGAACACCGAACCGAGCATCAGGGGCTACTGTCTATGCGGTACTATTTTACATATATCAAAATTCTTACCTCAAAGCCTGTTAGAAGGCTGCTGCAGGCTTCGGTCAGCCCGCTCTTGGCGAGCTAAACCTTCTGAATCACCGCACTCATAACAGTGCGGTGTTCCTCTTCGATGGAGGCGCCATTGAGCGCCTCCCGCAAGCTATCCGGCGCCTCCAGTTGGACGGAGGCTGCCGGCGTCACGGTCTTGCCCTTCTTACGAAGGGGCCGCCCGCCGGACTCCGGAGCCGCTATGGGTTCCGGGGCCAAGTCCGGTGCAAAGTCCGGGAGGTTGTTCTGCGACACCTCCGGGGCCTCCTCCTCATGGTGGGTCCCTTCTAGGGATCCCACCTCGGCATCGTCCGCATCACGGGGGGTGGAGGCGGTCGGAAGAGAATCCATATCCGACGCACCTAAGGACCCGCTCAACGAAGCGGGAAGATCATCCTTGGGCGGACTGCAGGGTTGTATGCGGCATTAGAAAGACATTATGTGGCGAAAAGAAAAACCATGAAGTTATTTGGGAGTCCGGATACTTACGATCTCGCCAGGGGCTTGGCCCTTGGGGGCCAGTCCTCGTCGTCATCACTGGCATTGGCAGAGCAGTCCGGGGAAAGAGTTTTTCCCTTCTTGGACCCTTCGGCCTCCCTCGTTGGGGAGGCCTTCCTTTTCCTCCCTCCCCCCGCTGGGGGAGAGGCTTTCTTCTTCTCCTCCTCGCCTTTGTGAGAGGAGTCGGCCTTGGAGTCATCATCCGATAACACCTGAAAACGGGAACTCTTCCGAGTGCCCGTGGCCTTCTTCTTGGCCTTCTTCTCCGGCACCACGTAGGGTGCCGGAGCTAGCAGCCCCGTTAGGTGGGCGTCCGCTGGGTCCTCTGGCAATGGGGCTGGACAGATAGTCTGTTCGGCCTTCGTCAGCCAGTCCTGTCAAAGGAAAGGGAGTTTAGACCCCGCATAGAGTCATACTATGGAAAATAAGCGTCCCGTAAAGGACAAAATCGCTTACCTTGTCAGCCAGACGCTGCGAGCTGAATCCGCGATCTTCGGTAGCGGATGCGGGAGCCTCGGCGCCCTTGAACAACACCTTCCAGGCATCTTCGTACGTAGTGTCGAAGAGCCCGCTCAAAGTCTGGTGCTGCGCCGGATCGAACTCCCACATGTTGAAGCCCCGTCGTCGGCACGGGAGAATCCGGCGGATGAGCATGACCTGGACTACGTTGACAAGCTTGAGCTTCTTGTCCACTAGCTTTTGGATGCAGGCTTGGAGTCCGGTCAGCTCCTCCGAATCACCCCATGTCCGGTCGCTCTCTTTCCAGGAGGTGAGCCGTGTGGGGATGCCAGATCTGAATTCGGGGGCCGCTGCCCATTCGGGGTCACACGGCTCGGTGATGTAGAACCACCCCGATTGCCACCCCTTAATGGTTTCCACGAAAGTGCCCTCAAGCCAAGTAACGTTGGACATCCTGCCCACCATGGCGCCTCCGCACTCCGCTTGGCTACCCTTCACAACCTTCGGCTTGATACTGAAGGTCTTGAGCCACAAGCCGAAGTGGGGCTGGATGCAGAGTAAGGCCTCACACACGACGATAAACGCCGAGATGTTGAGGATGAAATTCGGGGCCAGATCATGGAAATCCAGGCCGTAGTAGAACATGAGCCCCCGAACAAAGGGATGGAGTGGGAAGCCCAGTCCACGGAGGAAATGGGGAATAAATACTACCCTCTCATGGGGCCTGGGGGTGGGGATGAGCTCTCCCTTGTTGGGGAGCCGGTGCACGATGTTGCTGGACAGATATCCGGCGCTGCGCAGCTTCTGGATGTGCCCCTCCGTGACGGAGGAGGCCATCCACTTGCCTCCCGCTCCGGACATAGTTGGAGGAGGTTGAGGTGAGATGTGCGGACTTGGGCACTGGAGCTCGAGTTCGCGGAGATGGATAAGCCAAGGAGGAAGAAGGCACAGGTAAAAAGGTTGGATCTTTATCCCCTTATATGGGCGGACAAAAACATGTGTCCCCACCGGCCTAATAAAACTCACTTATCTCCCAAGCGCCGCAATCAATGGCGCGGTTGGGTTACCCACGTCTGTATTGATGGGAATCCCGGAATAAGGGGAACACGATCTCTGCTTCAACAAGACGTGCCAAGGAAACCGCTTCGCTAAACGCGCTGAGGTGGTACAATAAAAACAATTCGAGTAAAGGCTTGGTAGTGGTGTGACGTCACGCCACCAAATACGTCAGCAGATTGAACTGGTGTGAATATTATTCTCTCTACGGTGGTACATGGAATTTATTTTGCAGAGCCGGACACTATCCTGGTGTTCACAATCTTCTATAAATTATTCGGAGGAGGAACCCGCCTTGCAATGCCGAAGACAATATGCGCGCCAGACTCGTCGTCATTGAAGCCTGGTTCAGGGGCTACTGAGGGAGTCCTGGACTAGGGGGTGTCCGGATAGCCGAACTATCATCATTGGCCGGACTCCAAGACTATGAAGATACAAGATTGAAGACTTCGTCCCGTGTCCGGATGGGACTTTCCTTGGCGTGGAAGGCAAGCTTGGCGATACGGATATGTAGATCTCCTACCATTGTAACCGACTCTGTGTAACCCTAGCCCTCTCCGGTGTCTATATAAACTGGATGGCTTTAGTCCGTAGGACGAACAACAATCATACCATAGGCTAGCTTCTAGGGTTTAGCCTCCTTGATCTCGTGGTAGATCTACTCTTGTAACACACATCATCAATATTAATCAAGCAGGACGTAGGGTTTTACCTCCATCAAGAGGGCCCGAACCTGGGTAAAACATCATGTCCCTTGTCTCCTGTTACCATCCGCCTAGATGCACAGTTCGGGACCCCCTACCCGAGATCTGCCGGTTTTGACACCGACAACTGGTTTGGGCGGCTGGAGCAAGAAGACCAGAGGTTGAAGAAGCACTATGGCCGTTGGATGGACATCGTACGGTCACTGGAGCTAGAATCGTGCATATTATTGACTAAGTTGACAAAGCCTCCGTCCCCGTCAACTTAGTAGGCCCACAAGTCAGCCTGCCACTATACTGAGTCCCAGCTAACAGGCGGAGTATTCATTTTTTTTGTGCGTAATAAGGAGGCACTTCCTTGCGTGCGAAGATATAGCTGGTGGGTCCGAGCTGTCAGCGACGGTAACGTTTTTTTCGCGAAATACAGAGGCCCTTTTGGTGGGTCCCTGATGTCAGGTGGAGGAATCATTATTTTGCGCGTAATAAGGAGGCATTTCCTTGCGTGCGGCCGTGGACCCAGCTGTCGGCCTCTCCACGTACAATCCACTTCAGATGCATGTCGGTCGTTGACCACGTTGACCATGCCGCGCCGAGAGCACCAGGGCGGTGGACGACGGCGAGGCCTAGGAAAGGAATGACACGGAGGCAGGGAAGACTAGGCAGTTGTTTCCCACGCGGAGGGGAGTACGACTGTACGAGGGTTTACTGGTTCGTCTGCCATCGCCGGAGAATAACAACAGGTGTGGGTGAGTAGAGGGATGGCTAGGCCAGCGATGGGAGTACGGTGGGGCGGTGAGGCCTACGCGGCAGCAGAGCCGGCCGCGGGGAGGAGGGAGCAGGAAGAGCAGAGATTGAAGAAGCACGACGGCCGTTGGATGGCAATCCAACAGTCACTGCTTGTGCGTCAACCTTTTTTTTAGGAAAGCCTCAAATCTGTGGAAAACAGCATACAACCCATCTGCCATTATTTCTAATAATTCACAGCCCATTTTCTAATTCTTAAGGTTTTTTTGGAGCCCATATTCTTTTTGTTAGCATTACAGCCCATACTGTGGCCACAGTTAAAAAAATATACGAAATTTTGCATATTTCGGTGCGGTCCGAACTGTTTTTAATCCCGAAATTTTGACTCACATTCAAACTGATTTTAAAAATAAATGTATATCAATATAAAACCCAACAAATTCTCCATGCATAAAAATTAATGTAATTTAAAATCTCGAAATGAAAAAAAGATATTTGAAACTAATTGCCAGTTTGATGTGTTTTAAAAATGTACAGCCCATTTCTCATTACTGATGGGCCATTTTCTCGGCCAGCCGAATGAAAGCTCTCCTCATCTTGAAAGATTGGCAGCCCAATAGGCCTGAAAAAGCGACTTACTTGGCAAATCACAAAAAAACTGGGCTGTGGCCGTGCACCCAGCTGTCAGCCTCTCCACGTATAGTACTCTTCCGATGGAAGTCGTTCCTTGTCCACGTTGACCACGCCGCACGGAAAGCACCACGGCGGTGGACGACGGCGAGGCCTAGGAAGGGGACGACGCGGAGCGGGGAAGACGCGGCAGTGGAAGCCCGCGCAGAGAGGAGTATGAGGGTTCACTGGTTTGGTTGTGATGTGAGGCTGCCGTCGCCGCAGGGCCTGGCCAGCGGTGGGAATAGTAGGGGGCGGTGAGTCCTCCGCGGCAGCACAGCCAGCCACAGGAGGCAGGAGCATGAGGCACGACCGACGCTGGTTTGGGCGACTGGAGCAAGAAGACCAGAGGTTGAAGAAGCATTACGACCGTTGGATGGACATCGTACGGTCACTGGAGCTAGAATCGTTCATATTGACTAAGTTAACAAAGCGCTTCGTCCCCGTCAACTTAGTAGGCCCACAAGTCAGCCTCCCACCAAGGTGGGTCCCAGCTAGCAGGGGGAGTATTCATTTTTTTGTGCGTAATAAGGAGGCACTTCCGGTGGGTCCGAGCTGAAAGCGGGGGGGGGGGACGTTTTTTTCGCGAAATACGGTGGCCCGTCAGGTGGGTCCCAACAGTCAGGGGGCAAATGATTTTTTTTGCAAAATACGGTGGCCCGTCCAGTGGGTCCCTACTGTCAGTTGGAGGAATCATTATTTTCCGCGTAAAAAGGAGGCACTTACTTGCTGCGGCCGTGGACCCAGCTGAGACTCTCCACGTACAGTATACTTCCGATGGAAGTCGTTCCTTGACCACGTTGACCTCGCCGCGTTCCGTTGCATGCATGCGTCCATGGGCATGGTGCATCCCCACTATCAGCCTCTCACGTACAGTCATCTTCCGATGACTCTCGGTTGTTGACCACACCATGCCGAGCGCACCCAGACTGGAACGACCCGGAGATGGGCAAGACGGGGCAGTGGAGTCGCAGATGGAGAGGAGTGGGAAACTTCACTGGTTCGGGTGCGCGACAACACAGCCACGGTGCCGCCCACGGGAGACAGGAGCAAGAACAGAGGTTGAAGAAGGAGCACGACTGCTGGATTAACATCCAACGGTCCAGCTGCTAGAATCATTTGTTGATTAAGTTGACAAAGCCGTGCGTACACGTCCGCTTAGCAGGCCCACAAGTCAGTCACCAAATCTGACGGGTCCCAGCTGTCAACGGGATGAATAATTTTTTTTGCAAAACAAGGAGGCACTTCCTTCCGTGCGAAGGTACAGCCGGTGGGTCCCAGTTGTCAGGTGGAGGAAACATTTTTTTCAGCTTAATAAGGAGGAACTTTCCTTGTGTGCGACCATGGACCTCATGGGTCCCAGCCATTAGGCTCTCCACGTGCAGTCCTCTTCCGATGACTCTCGTTTGTTGACCACGCCGCACCGAACACAGCGAGGCGGTGGACGATGGCGAGGCCCCGGACGGGAACGACTCGGAGATGGGTAAACGCGGCAGTGGAGTCGCAGATTGAGAGGAGTAGAAGGGTTATAACTGGTTCTGTTGCAATTCATATCAAACTCAGGTTCACAGGACACGTTCATATTCATAGCCAACATTCACTATCAACGACTCAAAAGATTCATATATACACAAGCTCAGCATATCTATGCATCCAAATGATTGATAGATCATACGATAATATTCATACATAATTCACAAAAAGATTCAGATATACACATGTTCAGTATGTTTATGCATCCAAATGATTGAGATCACATCCAATATGATCCATGGACGAACTTTAATTACCTAGGGTACAGACTGGTAAATGGCGTTCAATCAGAGGTACTTCTTGCTAAAATTAGTTCTTGTACGAGTAAACTTTCGAGTACATAAAAGGCAGCACAGACAATCTGAACTTTGCTTGTAGGTTTATCCTCAAATAGTGGCCTCGTGCCGAGGGAGGTTTGAGCAACTTGGCCACTACTTTCATCCAACTAGTTTACTGGCTCATCTTGGTCCTGTATCTCGCCAAAATTCTACATTGCAGACGAGAAAGGAGGCGGTTGAGAAAATGAACCACCCAATTTTTTTGTGCAGTTCAACTGAAATTGAGCATCCTTGGCGTGCAGACTGATTGCCAGATGAATATACGCGTCAACCAACTTGTCTGGAATCTTTAGACTCCATGCCATATAGTTCGCTACCATATGTGCCGATAACCAAAAGGCACAAGTTGGGACCAAAGACTGGACTGCGTTTTTCTGGGCTATGCACCAAGCAATATTTTTGGCGTTCACTCTCCTAATACTTGGAGTTTGACAATTGGTTGACACCGATTGATACTCGAATGAATATAGGCACTTCTTGTCAACATCAATGCTTGTCTGAGTGAACTTTGGAGTACATAGCAGCAGCATAAGTACCTGTCCATCTGATCATTTTGTGCAGTTCTACTGAAATCACCCGATGTACTGATTTGCCTACGAGTTCAGGCTCCAAATTACTCCTTTATGAAATCGGCAAACAGTAGCACAATACCAAATTACCAATACATATGACAAGCACAATAATCATGATAAATACCAGTACCAACCTGTGTGAGGTAGCATATCAATTACTATTTCCTTTGACTGGAAGCCGAGATAAGCCAAGCGACTGACAGCAAAGGAAGAAAGCAAGTGGAGATTAGCGACTGACAGGGAAGGACGAAAGCTATCGAGGCAATGAAGCACCCAAAGTTTTTGTGCAGTTCCACCAAAATCGAGCATCCCTGTTGGCATATATATTGAGAGAGTGAGATTACTGTAATAGTGGGACTAGTTGATGAAACATACACTAACAAATAGAAGCACCCTCATTATGTTAATGGGTAAAGTTAGCAACATAGTAGTCTTGCTTAAAGAGAGGTATTAGTTTATTTAATCAGTGCCAATTAGCTCAACTCAACACTCAAAGCATTGCCATTTATCATAGGTTGCAAAACTTAGAAGTGCAAAGATAAAGGAGTTTCTCATGACAGTAGCACGATACAAATAGAGATGACAACAAACTAATATGGATGAAGGACTTAGGCCCGTACCAACCTGAGAAAAAAGCTTATTCATGTAGTCCCATAAGAGATGCTAAAGCACTCACTGGAATCACACAATAGTATATATTTTTGTGCACTTCAAATGTATGGTTGAAATCACTCTTGTTTACTAGTGCTGAGATTATATCGAAAGATTATCAAGAACTTCCAGCGGAGTTAAAGCACTGGCTGGGATACAGTTCATTGTATTGTCTTGAGTAGTTCCACTAAAATGTATGATTGGCACAACATGATCCCTATTTGCACAAGTAGGAACAAGGTGAAACCTTCATTAGCTTAGTGAGAAAGGATATGAAGACATTAGCATATTACTCAAATAGTAGCATCAAATTCATGATGGACAATACGCAAAACATTGCCTCATTGAACCAATGGCAATAAATTGACATGCAAAACAATAGCACTATTTCATGACACTAATAATATTCCCTCCCTCCTCCACCACATGATTCACCTCCATAGACAAACATTCACACATACATGATTCAGCATAGGGTCCTACTAAAGATTTGTTTAACTCCAACAGGAAAATTAGGTAGTAATAAATTAGTGGTACTTAGGTACTCCTAATTAATTAAGTGAGACAACAGAAGTGGAAGGGCTCCCTGGAGGATCGTCTCACATGTAAGGTAGTCGTTGCCGGAGCCCTTGAATAGCCTTGACTGAGGCCTCTGGCTTCAGCAAGATCGCCTTGGCACTGTTTATTCTTCTTCTTCTTCCTCTTCATGCTCTGTTTCTCTTTCTCCTCACCAGTTGGTGAAACCAAGTACATGATTGGCCTTCTAATTCAGAATTGGTTTTGTCAGTGAGGGAGTACAAGTGTACTAGTAAAAAACAACATTATTTTCTCATGGCAGTCGGTAAATAGAGATGAACACATGCATTAAATATCATTCTTACCTAAAGGAAGGTTATGGCACCAATATGGATGATGAGGATTGGAACACAGATCTCCCTTTGTGCAGTTCCACCAAAATGAACCAACTATTCCATCTGACATTCCAGTTAAACAACACAAAAGTCACTTCTTTTAAGAAGAGTTTTGTGCAGTGCACCAAAAGGTCACAACAGCAACCAGGTGAATTGGATATCCCTGTTTGCACAAAAAGGCACAAAGGAAACAATTTGAGTCTCAAACAATTACAGGCAAAAACATTTGGCTAAACTTGTGAGAGTCTCAAACAATTACAGGCAAAAACAGTGGCATGGCTTCATTTTTACCAGGGACATTATATTAAGAACAACTAAGGCTGCGTTCGGTTCACAGGTTTGGTGCAGGATTTTCGTAGGAACACAATTCCTACGGTATTCTTTCCCTTCCAACCGTTCGGAACACGGGAAAGGTGAATAGTGTTTCATAGGAAAGCTGGTCTGGTAGTACTGATTCCATCGGATTAGAAACATCCACGCGCTGCTCATTTTTTGGGCGGAAGCCCGAGGCAGGTGCTCACTGCCATGCGTTAGACAGGTTGCTGTGCTATGTTTGCCAGAATAAAAAAATCAACCTATGTGTGGTACGTGAGGTGAGGACAAGAGTAGTCACTATGCAGCTGAATAAACAAATATCATCTCATACTGCCAAGCATGCTACTCTAAAAAAACAAATCTATACATTGCTGAATAAACAAATATCATCTCATACTGCCAAGCATGCTACTCTAAAAAAACAAATCTATACATTTCGTAGTCCATCCGAACACATTCTCTTGAGAGTTTCCTCCGGTTCGTTGTTCCATAGTTTTATACCTACATTCCTTTCCTATTCCTCTATTTTCATCAAGACCTATGTTTTCTGCCCCTTTATTCCGACCGGAGCCTAAATATTTGGTATAAGGGCATGGGACAGTGGGTGCACCAGCAGTACAACACCATGTACGTAAATAGGGGCATAAAGTGATGATTCATAGTTTGTTGCCCCGAGAAACAAACATCCAAGAAACATATCTGGGTTGGTCCCATTTTTGTTCACTCTAGCCACCTACTCCTATGTGTGGATAGCAAATCTAGTCCTGGTCATACCACTGTGTACAACATTACCCATATATTTCCCTTTTCGACCAAGAGACCGGTTGGATGACCAGTCTGTACTACTTTCATCCCCTTTCCTTCCTGTTTGTACCAAGTCCGATGTATATACTAAATTCCCCCACCCCCACTTTATTTCAATGACAAGTATTTTTGGACGGAGGGAGTACAAGATTCGACTCCATGAAGTAGCTTTACCTCTAACAATAGAAAAAAAAGGTGACATTGGACCATCCGGTCAAGAGGGGCTGAGAGGTAGAAAATGATGCACATGCAACAACATAGCAAGCTGGGGAAGTAGAGCTAAGGCGGTTTCGAACGAAGATATACCTGAAGGTCGGTGGGATGTGGATAGGTGGGCGGCGGGACGCCGGATCCGCCCACAGGCAACGACGAAGGGATCGGAGGACCTCCCGCGCCGGCGCTCGGCCAGAGATAACGGTGCAGCCGGCAGTGGGTCTCCTCCCTCGCTGTCGACGACGGCCTAAACGCTGCCCCTCCTCCCCTTCACCAGCGGAGGGGGATACGTCCGGATCTGTAACTAGCGGTGAGGATAGAAAGCTAGTGTTTTTTGAAGGGAGAAAGACAGTGTTACTACCCCTATCTTGTTTAGATCTGGAGAGGATGAGAGTGTGTGAATAGAGTAGCCCTAGCAAGCAAGCGCGGAGGCTCCAGCCTATATATAAGTAGTGGGGTGGTTTTCCTTTTTCACTCCATCAAAACAATCGTTTAAAATTGTGTGCTACTACATGCCAGGTCACGGTTTTTTAGTTGTTGATTGTTTTTTGAGATAGCTACCCGCTTGTTCCAACTGGTGTTACGGTGTGCCAGGTCGCACTTTGTATCGTTCAAGTCTGGTACTACAAGTCCCTCCATTAAATGAACAACCACCCCCTCGTAAAAATTGTGAACAAGCCCACGGCTAAAATTAGCGGAAACGTGGGTTGCCCCAACATGCATTATTATTTATATTTTCTACTCCCTCCGTTCCTAAATATAAGTCTTTTTATTATCCACACCTAAGACAAGATTTTTCTTATTAGCAGTGAACCCCACATGTCATAGACACAAAAATTGTGGCAAGATTCCCTTAGGCAAGCCAAAGTGTGTCTAACAATTTGAGTAACTCAGGTTAGGCAAGTGTGGCAAGTGTGGGAAAAATAATGTGGCAACATAAGACAAACATAGTCACAATCCAAACAGCCCCGTGATTTTTTGTGACATGCATGAAAATTTGGTTAGTTAAATTTATAGTCAAAATTTGGCAAGGTGCATCAAATCAACACATGCAAGTATCAAAAGGAAAGTCACGACATGCATGCGTGCGTTGTACTCCCTCCGTTTCCAAGTATAAGTCTTTTAGAGATTGCAACAACTGACTACTCCCTCCGTTCCTAAATGTAAGTCTTTTTAGGGATTCCACTACAAACTACATACGGATGTATATAGACATATTTTAGAGTGTAGATTCACTCATTTTGTTTCGTATGTAGTTCATAGTGAAATCTCTAAAAAGACTTATATTTTGGAACGGAGGGAGTACATACGAAGCAGAATATGTCTACTCCTACATACGAAGTAGCCCATTTTAAATGTGTAAAAAGACTTTTATCGAGTGCAGTGCTTTGATGTGTTGCGTCAACTCGTACAAGACCAGAAATTTGATTACTACGACGCCCTCTCCCTCGCGGATTGAGCTGCGATGCCTTAACTACACCTGCCTTTGGCTACATGACAGGTGGGCCAACCACCTGTTGGGCCCACCTGTCATGGACACAAAGGCAGGAGCAGTAAGTAGAAGCTTTCGCTACATGCTATCCCTCCCGCACGAGGTGGATGGACATGCAACAGTGGATTCGATACTGTAGAAGTAGGAGTAACATCATTGTTCGTCTTCTCGAAGAGGCGAAGAGCCAAGCGCAAACCGAACGTGGCAGTTGCGAACGCTCGCGTGGTGCGGTTCCTTGGAGTACTAGCAAGGCTCTTGCATGATACAAAATTGCTATTGTTTAACAATTAAACTCCATTATCCATTGGTTGATACTCATTCTGCATAGGTCCACGCGCTTAGCACCGTTTCCTCCTGGGGTCACCAATGTTTATTTGTTAATTAATAGCATTCCATGCAATGAACTAGCCATTGTAAGTCATTAAAAGCATGGACACCTCTCATCTCTTATTGGTTGATACGTATGTCAAGAAACAAGAAACAAGGTAGAAGTTAATGCACCGCGTCTGTCGTGGAAATATCACGTCAGATGTCCTCGTGAAAGGACTTAGTCGTGGAGCCATCGCGACGGGTTAGCTTAAAGGGGTTAAATCGGACAAAGGACATGAGGGATTTTATACTAGTTAGGCCCCTTCGATGAAGGTAAAGGCCTACGTCTAGTTGTGATGGGATTATTGGGGTCTCGATAACCAGGGAGCTAAACACGCTATGCCTGGCTCTCGAGTTGTTGTTTTCTTGTCCCTGTACCGCCGTCGGGTCGTCCCCTTATATACACGGTTTGACGCCCGACCGGTTTACAGAGTCCCGAGGCCGACTCATACAAGTGTCCGGCTCGGTCTCTCCTTTCCTTATCTTACAATACAAGTTACATGACTATGGCGGTTTACTACTATGGGCCCTAATCCGCCTTTGGGCTCCAGGCCTCTAAGCTTCATAGTAAAGCGCCATCTTCTGGGTCTTCGTGGGCTTCAATATAGTTGAGTGTGAACCGGCCCCTCCTGGGCGGTTTACACTCAGTAGTTATATCCCCAACATTAGGCCCCAGATTGATTTGAACCTGTTCATGTCAATCTTAAATACTTAGAAAAATCCTATGAACATCTTCCTTAATTTCTCTTAAACCGCCACGATGTCTTCCTTTATAAACTTTGTTAAACCGCCGTAACATCATCCTCTGGTCACAGCAACGGATCATCATGACATCATCTCTGAAAAAGAAACGATTAAAAAGATTCCCTTCATTTAGTGGCATCCCGGAAATCAAGGTGACAGCTGCGCCCCTTGCCGCTTTGGACTCCTCGATTCTCGCACCTGTCGCTTATCTTCTGCCCTGTTATAAATAAAACCGAAGGGTCCTTCCATTTTCTCCCCTTTCTTCTCGTCTTCCTCCTCGCGACCTGAAGAGCCCGAGCGCCGCCGCCGCCGTCGACCTTTGAATCTGCACCGACCAAGGCCGCTGCATCACCCTGTTCGTACCAGAAACTCTACGACACTCCTCCGCCGTCGAGTGACCCTGGTAAGTTCTCTTTCTTGTAACCCTAGATCTCCGTTAGGGCTTTTTGTTCACCCGTGTTCATCGCCGTTCATCAGTGCTTCTCCAGCCCTTCTCTTTGCCTTTTTACCGAGTTTATATGCACCTGATAGTTTTGATCTGCGGCTAGATCCATAGTGTTAGTTCACCATACCATAGTGTCTTGCTATTCCTGGACAGACTCCATCTGGATCTTCTCTGTTCCTCTTAGCGCCATTGTAGGGCTCAGGAAAGTTTTCTCTATTTAACCGCAGTAGATCCAAAATGTTACTGCCATATTGTGAAACCTGTTTCTGTAAACACTTAGTACATATTCAGCTCTGCCTCTTTTATTTAAGGGAGGTTTACCTTTCAGTAGTATTCAATCCGCCATACGCCATTAGCCCTCACTTAAACCGGCAGCTTGACTTGAACAATAAATTTTTGGTTTAACACTGATTAGTACACTTAAACCGTTAATCGTAAACCAGCCTTCATTTTTCCTTTACAGTTTGCTTTCCAAGATGACCAAACAATTCTCTACTTGCAACTGGGTTCTGTCCTGGATCACAGAGACACAAATCAACGGATATGTCACCGCTAGCGCTTTAGCCTCAAAAAGGGTCCTTCATTAGCGAGTCCCAGACTCTGAGTGCCCTCCTGAACCTCAAGATGGAGAGGTAATTGTATTTATGCAACACTTAGACCAGGGATTCAGCCCACCCGGATCAAAAAATTTCCAGGTTGTCCTTGCGAGCTTTCAACTCCATCCACAAGACATTGGACCGAATTCCGTGTCCAATATATGCAACTTTCAAGTGTTCCGTGAAGTTTATCTTCAAGAAGAACCATCTGTGGAGTAGTTCCGGGATTTTTTCCATTTAAACCGCCGTACGGAGTTCTCTGATGGTCCCAACACGGAACTTGGTGGGGTATCAATCCAGAAGAGAAAAGAAGTTGATTTCCCTCATGCAAAATATCATAGCCATCCCAAAGATTGGAACCAAACTTGGTTTTATTGCCGGAACACTGCCCCTGCTGGAGAAAATCCTCTGCCGGGTTATCGCCCTTACCGGCTTAGCAATGGCCACCCGTTACCTCTATGCTTAACTACCGCAGAACGGAAAACTCATGCACCTCAAATCACCAAGCTTCGGGCTCTCCTGGCCAATGGTTTGACTGGTATTGATCTCGTCCGCTGTTGGGTTTCTTGGGGTATTCTGCCTTTAAGTCGCCGCCCTGGTTTGATGCATGAATATACTGGCAACGTCAAGGATCCTCAACGATATCATGAAATAGAGATGACGGATCTTGAAACCACTGAATCTGTGAAGAAGATGCTTGACGAACCGATCGCCGCATGCAGCCAAATCGGGTTGCCTCCTTTTTGCGCCACCAACAAACCACCAAGGGTAAAGTTTAACTTAATGCTCACTGATTCGCCTCCGCTTTAACAATGTGCTAATGTTCCTTTGTTTTTTTAATTTCACAGGCCAACAACTCCTTCTGGAAATGGACTAAACCGGCTAGGGCTCCTCGTGCAAAGAGCAAGGTTACCAAGAAAGCTGGCAAGAAGAAAATCATCGAGTCTTTTGATCCGCCAGAAGATATTGACGAATCAGATCCAGAGGTAGAACTTGATTCTCTTGGTTCCTTTTTCACACACCTTATTGACAATGACTATTCCCAGGATGACGCGGCAGCCAGTCGTGCAGACCATGTTGAGGTAATCTCTCTTTCCTCTGATTCAGATCTTGTGCCGGTTCAAAGATTTCACCGTGCAGTTCGGAAAGTAAAATACTCTCAACCTCTTGCTTATTTGGATCCAAAATTTTCTTTGAAGACACAACAAGCTGAAGAACGTCGCACAACCCGGCATAGTGGCCAGCAAATCACTTCTTCCGGTTTACCAGATACACCACCCCGGAAACGTCGTCCAGAGGTTACTTGTTCTCCTGAAAAACTTTATCCTTTGAAGGGTTTCTTTAGATACCCACTTAATCCATCTGATCCGAATTACCAGGCGTCATCCAATTCGTCTGGCGGTTCATCAACCACTCAACTGCCTCCCCTTAAAACCGTCCCTGGGTCAGTATATTGTCCTTCATGTTTTTCCTTCATAGTTCGGTTTACCGTGCTAATCTTTGTTGTGATGTCACAGTGCCAAAGCCCGCTTGAGCTAGAAGGCTAAAACCAGTACCCCTATTGGTGAAGTTGAACCGGACAGGACTACTGAGGAGACCGGTAGAAATACCGATGCTATGGATGATTCCACCCCGCAAGGTGAGAACACTGAAGCTAATCCGCCGGAAGCCGACCCGGCCATTCATATTGATCTGTCGAGCCCTCATGCTACTCCTCCAAGCCCAACTGCTGATCCGCCGAGCCCAGCTGCTAATCCGCCAAGCCCAGCCAAGGGTACCATCAATCCGCCAAGTCCACCAAAAGGAGATGATGATGATATTGTCATTACTGGCACAGCTCACACGAGCCCTGGTAATCCGGTTGTCTTGGCCAAACATACTGCCAAGGAGGAATTCACTGCTATGGGCAAGGGGAAAGGGAAGACGGATTTATCCAACTTCGTCAACCTTAGCGCTGAGGAACTTCATTCCGGTTTTTAAACAGCCTTTACACCAGCCGTGACTTTGAAGCCGGTTTGGTGAACCTGATGAAGGAGCGTTATGAGGTATTCTTCATGAACACTTTGAAACTTTTCTCTTCCTGTATATCTTTTCCATTGTAGCCCCCAAGGGCCGGTTTATCTCTTGAAGCTAAACCGGGACTTCAATATAAAGAATATTTCAACGTAGTAGCCCCCAAGGGCCGGTTTGTCTTCTTGAAGACAAACCGGGACTGTCCGTCCTTTTTTATTGCCTTATGACTGATCAATTGTGCATTAGCCCCCAAGTGCCAAGCTTAATACCTGGATTGAGCCTTGGGACTTGAAAAATACTCACTTTAAAAAGAATCCACATTAGCCCCCAAGTGCCAAGTGTATAACCTGTTATGTGCTTGGGACTTTAAGAGATCTTAACTGTTGTACCCTCTGACTTTGTAGGCTGATATAAAGACCAAAGAATCCCAAACCGCCGATCTTCAAGAAATCATTAAGTCCCAGCAAGAAGATACCTCTAAAGCCAAAGAGGGTCTTAAGAACGCTTTGACTGACATGGAACAGCTGAAAGAGAGTTTCAAAACTGAACGCGCCAATTGGGAAACGAAAAGAGCTGCTTTGTTAAAACGGGCTGAAGACGCCGAAACAGCCCTTAAGCCGGTGGAGGAGGAGCTGACGGGTCTGAAACATCAAGTGAATTCCACGACAGCTGCAGTTTTTGGTAAGTATTTTATAATAACTTGCTTCTGCAGTACTATCAACTTCCTCCGGTTTAACATTGAATTCTTAAACCGCCACAGGCAATCGCATTGCTCATCTTGGAGCGGATATGCAGATGAAATTAAAGGCGACTTATATGTTGATTGAGCAGCTGTATACTGGTGCACAACGGGTTATCTCTGCTGCTTCATATAACAGACCGACCCCCACCTTGATCAAGGATACCTTGGCCAGGCTCTCAATGACTCCTGCTCAGATAGAGGAGGTGAAATGATCGGCTGCTAGGGCAGGCGCTTTACTGGCACTGACTCGGGCTAAAGCATGGATATCTGACTTGGATCCAGTTGATATCGCCAAGGGATTTCCGGATGAACAAGCAGATGGATCAACATTTGATAATGAAACCCTCAAAGCTCTGACAAAGGAGATGTGTCCGCTATCCAGTCAACTTGCTGCAGAGGCCAACCTGACGGTTCACCGGTCTTTTTATGATTAAAGGAATCAGCGGGTTGATACAACTGTGAAAGAAGTACAAAACCTTATCCCGCCAATTTGTAAGCACACTTATGCCCCTGATGTTGACCCGTCCAATCTGATAAGTGAAGAAGCTGTCTTTCAGGCTCTAACCCGGATTGACTGGACCACCCTTGACTTCCAGCCTCTGGGTGGAGAGGAGGAGGTTGAACCGGCGCCTGAAGATCCTTCAACTTCACGTCGTCCTGGCAATGAGTCTTGATCCGGCGTTCGTGTTTCTTTGACAAACTTTGTTGTGTAAGAACAATTAGCATTTTGGGCCTCAAAGGGCCTTGTAATAGGCTAGTTAAAACTCTTTGATCTGTTGTGCTAATGCACAACTTTGTTGAACCGCCATGATACATGCGATGTTTGATTATACTTTGACAATGTCATCCGATCTTGAAGCCTGCATATAGAAAATTTGTCCTGGCGGTTTACCGCCGGACGGGTCATAATGCCCAAGATAAAGCCTGATTGATAATCAAACCTTAATAAATATGAAATAACTCATACATATGATGTGATATCACTTGGTTGGTTTACCAACTCTGACTGTAATAAGGGTGAAGACCCAAATCTTGTGTTTGTATAACTCCCACCATATAATGACGGCGTATAATAAGTCATGCCGGGTTACAATGAACACCAGATGATAAAAAACTGGCGACATGTAGTCAAAGCCAAGCCGGGTTAACAAACTCCGGTTTGATAATAAGGTTTGTCAACTTGTAGTTGAAAAACCAAGCCAGGTTAACAAACACCGGGTTAATATGATGACTGAAAATCCATACCGGATCAAAGATACTAGTTCAACATAGAATTTGTCAAAAGAAAGTAAATATTGACAAAGGCAAATAAAACCGTGTAGTCGAGGCTTTTCGAGGGCTGCCAGGCCCAAATTCGAGGCTTTTCGTGGGCTGCCAGGCCGCTGAGTTAAACCATTTGACAAAGCCTTTTAAGATGGGCCTCCAACTAACCAATCACCGTTTTAACTTTGACAAGTTCAGGGTCTCAATGAGAGTAACTGTCAAACGTTCGGTGGGTCATGCCAGGATTACCTGGATAGGAGTGGCTTACTTGATGAAGGCAGGTTAACCAGGGTTTTAGGTAAATATACCAGGCTTCCAAGCCGTGGGTCGATACCCAGCTACAAGGGTCCTTTCAAACTCTTTGTTACTTTACACAAAGAGCCCCGAAGTAACTTGATGAGCTGTGCTCATTGGGTGCCTATGTTTGAGCTGTGCATAGCATCCAGACTCTCTTTGGCCCCTTGGGTGTGAAGCTCCCAAGCTGTATTGTGGCATGATAGTCGTTTTAACAGGTAGTACTCCGCTTTGTCAGCTGAAGCCCCCATGTAACTCAAGAATATTTGAGAAAAAAACAGCAGAGGCCCTACTTATAGCAAGGATGCTGGTTTATTTTATTAATCATAATATATACATTGTCGAAATATGTACATAAGAGAAGCCTATGGCTCAAGTGTAGTAAGGCCGTAGGAGAGCTATGTTCCATGGCCGCCGGGTCTCCTCCTCAGAACTGCGTGAGTTGTCTCGAACGTCAATGAGGTAGTATGATCCGTTGTGCAGATTCTTGCTGACCACAAAGGGTCCTTCCCAAGGTGGGGATAACTTGTGCATATCGGTCTGATCCTGGATGAGTCGGAGCACCAAGTCACCTTCTTGAAAGGTTCTTGTCTTAATCCGGCGGCTGTGATAACTCTGCAGGTCTTGCTGATAAACCGCCGAACGAGCCAAAGCCATATCCTGTTTTTCATCTAACAGGTCCAACGCCTCCTGGCGTGCTTGTTCATTGTCCGCTTCAACATAATTGGCAACCCGGGGCGAATCATGATGAATATCACTTGGGAGGACCGCCTCTGCCCCATACACCATGAAGAAAGGTGTGTAACCCGTCGATCTGTTGGGGGTGGTGTTGATACTCCATAACACAGAAGGCAATTCTTCTACCCAACAACCCGGCGTCCGCTTTAGAGGAACCATGAGCCGGGGTTTGATACCCTTCAAGATTTCTTGATTAGCTCTCTCCGCTTGACCATTGGACTGTGGGTGCGCCACGGATGCTAAGTCAAGCCGGATGTGCTCTCTCTAACAAAAATCCTCCATCTGACCTTTAGAAAGGTTTGTGCCATTATCCGTGATAATGCTGTGTGGAAAGCCAAAGCGGAAGATAATCTTTTTGAGAAATTGAACCGCCGTAGCCGCATCACACTTGCTGACGGGCTACGCTTCAACCCATTTGGTGAACTTGTAACCGCCACCAGCAGGTGGGTCTTCTTATCCTTGGAGCGCTTAAAGGGTCCCACCATATCAAGCCCCCAAGTGGCAAACGGCCAAGTGATGGGAATCATCCTTAATTCTTGAGCCGGAATATGAGCTCGGCGTGAAAACTTTTGACAAGCGTCACACCGCTTTACCAGATCCTCCGCATCAGCATGATCTGTCAACCGGTAGAACCCATGACGAAAAGCCTTAGCAACCAGGGACTTTGAACCGGCATGATGGCCACAATCCCCTTCATGAATTTCCTGTAAGATCTCTTGGCCTTCTTCCGGAGAAACACAATGCTGAAATACGCCTGAAATGCTGCAGCGGTGTAACTCGCCATTGTGAATAACCATAGACTTGGATCGCCGGATTATCTGCCGGGCCAGAACTTCATCGTCTGGTAACTCGCCCCTGTTCATATACGCCAGATATGGAACCGTCCAATCCGGCACAACATGTAAAGCAGCCACCAATTGGGCCTCCGGATCAGGAACAACTAAGTCCTCTTCTGTAGGCAACTTAACAGATGGGTTACGCAAGATATCTAAAAAGGTGTTGGGAGGTACCGGTTTACACTGAGACCCCAGCCGGCTTAAAGCGTTTGCCGCTTCGTTTTTGCGCTGATCAATATGCTCAACCTGATACCCTTTGGAGTGACCCGCCACAATATCCACCTCACGTCTGTAAGCCACCATGAGTGGATCCTTAGAATCCCAAGTGCCAGAAACTTGCTGGGCCACCATATATGAATCTCCAAAGCATCGTACCCGGCTTAAATTCATCTCCTTGGCCACACGGAGTCCATGGAGTAAAGCCTCGTACTCAGCTACAATGTTAGTATAGGGGAACATTAAACGGAGGAAATAACGAATTTTATCACCTTGAGGGGAAGTAAGGACAACTCTAGCCCCCGAGCCCTCCAATTGCATGGATCCATCAAAGTGAATAGTCCAGTATGTATTATCCGGTTTGTCCTCTGGTGCTCGTAACTCGGTCCAATCATTGATGAAGTCAACAAGTGCTTGAGACTTGATGGCTGTTCGAGGCATATACTTCAACCCGTGAGGACCAAGCTCAATTGCCCATTTTGCAACCCGACCAGTTGCGTCCTTGTTCTGAATTATATCACCCAAAGGAGCTGAACTGACAACTGTAATGGGATGGCCTTGAAAGTATTGTTTGAGCTTCCGACTTGCCATAAAAACTCCATATACTAGCTTCTGCCAATGCGGGTATCTCTGCTTTGACTCGATGAGCACCTCACTGATATAGTAAACCGGCCGTTGAACCAGATATTCCTTGCCAGCCTCCTTGTGCTCCACCACAATGGCCACACTGACAGCACGAGCATTAGCAGCCACGTACAATAACAAGGGCTCTTTGTCAATCGGAGCAGCAAGAACTGGCGGTTCAGCCAATTGCCACTTCAAGTCTTCAAACGCTGCATTAGCCGCATCACTCCAGACAAAGGTGTATGTTTTCTTCAATATCTGGTATAGGGGGATCGCCTTCTCTCGCAAGCGGCTAATAAACTGGCTTAGGGCTGCAATTCGGCCTGCCAGACGTTGAACATCATTGATGCACACCGGTTTAGCCAAAGATGAAATCGCTTTGATGTTTTCTGAATTAGCCTTAATGCCTCTGTTGGATACCAGAAAACCTAAGAGCTTGCCTGCCGGAACACCGAAAACACATTTGTCTGGATTGAGCATCATCTTGTAAACACGCAGGTTGTCAAAGGTCTCCTTGAGATCATCTATCAATGTCTCCTTCTTCCTGGACTTTACTACAATGTCATCAACATAGGCATGAACATTGCGCCCAATCTGAGTGTGAAGACAATTTTGCACACAGCGCTGATAAGTTGCCTGGGCACTCTTGAGCCCAAAGGGCATAGAAACATAGCAGAAGGCTCCAAAGGGAGTGATGAAGGCGGTCTTCTCCTGGTCCTTAACTGCCATTTTGATCTGATGATAGCCTGAATAAGCATCCAAGAAACTTAAACGCTCACAACCCGCCGTCGCATCAATGATCTGATCAATACGCGGGAGAGCAAAAGGATTGGCCGGACAAGCTTTGTTCAAATATGTGTAGTGCACACACATGCGCCAAGTGACATTTTTCTTAAGAACAAGCACTAGATTAGCCAACCACTCAGGGTGAAGCACTTCAACGATAAACCCAGCAACCAACAGCCGGGCTACCTCTTCACCAATTTCCTTGCGTCTCTCCTCGTTAAAGCGACGAAGAAATTTCTTGACCGGTTTAAACTTAGGATCAATATTGAGAGTATGCTCAGCGAGTTCCCTCGGTACACCTGGCATGTCAGAAGGCTTCCATGCAAAAATGTCCCGGTTCTCACGGATGAACTCGATGAGCGTGCTTTCCTATTTCGGATCTAGATTTGTGCTGATGCTAAACTGTTTGGACGAATCGCCAGGAACAAAGTCAACGAGTTTAGTCTCATCAGCCGGTTTGAATGTCAGGTTAGGGTCATGCTCAGTTGTGGGCTTCTTTAGAGGGGTCATATCTGTCGGATCAACATTATCTTTATAGAACTTCAACTCCTCTGTAGCACAAACCGACTCAGCATAGGCCGCATCTCCTTCTTCGCAATCCAAAGCGATCTTTCGACTTCCGTGAACCGTAATGGTCCCTTTGTGACCCAGCATCTTGAGCTGCAAGTAAATATAACAAGGCCTCACTACAAGAAATATGTCAACTAGTGACCTTATGTCAGTGACCCTGGAAGAATTGGTCATAGATCTATGACCATTTCAGACCAATTGGTCAAAAGTTGTTCGAGGGGCTCCAAACCCTAAACCATTGCGACCATTTTGGTCAGAAAGGTCGTAATTTCCTTACACGAAAAGGTCATAAGCAAACAACGCTAGTCCGCTGCCTTATTTCTAGTTGTTAACGACCAATATAGATGGTCATAGCCTTGTAAATTGTGGTGGGTTGCTATGACTAGGCGCCACCTCATCAGTTTTGCCTATGTGTCATGTCCATGTGGCGGTTTTTGCCCTAGGTTGTGAAGCAACCTATATTTCTGTCATTCCCAAAATTCCGAAAAAAATCTCATAAATTCTTTGGGTCATATCTTCGTCAAATATGTAAAAACCTTCCTTGCCTAGTTCAAAAATAATTCAAAAAATATTCATTTTCCTATTATGTTCAGAACAACAGTTTGTGAAGGAAGTACCACTTTGGCATGTCCAAATAGTATCCATTTTCTACAGTGCTTTCCTATGCCCAAATAACCATCCTCCACCAAATGCCAGCTCAATCCATTCATTATTTTGAGCCGAGCTTCAACATTCGTATTTATGTCCAGTGTGGTAGTTTGCAAAGCAAGTACCACATAGGCTCCTCCTTTTGAGCTGAAAATTTGTGAAGACGGTCTTCTTAGTAACTGATCATCCTCAGCCAAAACTCACACCCATTAGCCATGTGCATTTCCCGTACCGCAAATCAAACACTTGGCTAGTTTATTCATGTTTGAGCATCGATCGGTCTCCTCGTGAGAATCTTATGTTGTGATTTTCTTCCTAGCACCTACCTGGAGAGTTCCCAACCCACTAGACATACCTAGGCCTCCCAGAACACATGGCAACGCCACGGTCACGCGGTGACCACACGGCGGGCATGCGAGTTTACGCGCTCTAGAGTTGGGGCCCTCGGCCACCGCCCAAACCTCGACGTATCTCCACCAAACCATGTATTTATGATTAAATAGGTACTTAAGTAACTAGAAATGATTTTTGGAAAAAATAAATAGCAAACTATGAAGCAGCTGCAGTTCAAATTTGACCCGCTTCCAACTGAATCGGCGGAAATTTGTCTTTTTCACCAGAGGTGGATCAAAACTTTTTTCACCCAACCATTTTGTCAATTGTGCATTAAATATGTCCTAGTATTTTAGAAAATTGATTTGGTCCAATTTTGCAACAATTATTTGGTAGTTCCTTCACAAAAAAACCTCCTTTTGGGCACTCGGAAAATGAAAAATGGTTTTTTCGTCCAAAGAAAATGAGAACTTCCTTAGGCACCATTGTTTGCCATTCCAATATGCACCCTTGTGCACAATATGAGATCATTTGAACAAACTATGCCATGAATGTGGCCATAAGATTGATCATTTGGCTTGAAAGCCATGAATCTTCACAGATGATAGCTCATTTCTGAGAACACCTTTTTAAAATAATTGCCATATTACAAGTTTGTTATTTTTCCTGGGAACTTGGCCACATATAATGACACAATGCGAAGGTTTCCCAATTTTTTGTTTTTTTTGAATTTTTTATGCCCGTTTCAAAATGCGGTCAAAACGGCGGGAATGACCGTTCCTAGTTAGTGGTTGAATCTTGGAATTTTTTTGGTGTTTCTCTGATTAAATAGGTACTTATGTAACTAGAAATGATTTTTGGAAAAAACAAATAGCAAACTATGAGGCAGCTGCAGTTCAAATTTGACCCGCTTCCAACTGAATCGGCGGAAATTTGTCTTTTTCACCAGAGGTGGATCAAAACTTTTTTCACCCAACCATTTTGTCAACAGTGCATTATATATGGCCTAGTATTTTATAAAATTGATTTGGTCCATTTTTGCAACAATTATTTGGTAGTTCCTTCACAAAAAAACCTTCTTTTGGGCACTCGGAAAATGAAAAATGAATTTTCCGTGCAAAGAAAAAGAAAACTTCCTTAGGCAACATTGTTTGGAATTCCAAGATGCACCCTTGTGCACAATATGAGATCATTTGAACAAACTATGCCATGAATGTGGCCATAAGATTGATCACTTGGCTTGAAAGCCATGAATCTTCACGCATGATAGCTCGTTTCTGGGAACACTTTTTTAAAATAATTGTTGTATTACAAGTTTATTATTTTCCTGGAAACTTGGCCACATAAGATGACACAATGTGAAGGTTTTCCATTTTTTTGATTTTTTTTGAATTTTTTATGCCCGTTTCAAAATGCGGTCAAAACGACGGGCTTGACCGTTCCTAGCTAGTGGTCGAATCTTGGATTTTTTGGTGTTTCTATGATTAAATAGATACTTATTTACCTAGAAATGATTTTTGGAAAAAAATAAAGAGCAAACTACAAGGCAGCTACAATTCAAATTTGACCCATTTCCAACTGAATCGACGGCAATTTGTCTTTTTCACCAGAGGTGGATCAAAACTTTTCTCACCCAACCATTTTGTCAATTGTGCATTATATATGGCCTAGTATTTTATAAAATTGATTTGGTCCATTTTTGCAACAATTATTTGGTAGTTCCTTCACAAAAAACCCTCCTTTTGGGCACTTGGAAAATGAAAAATGAATTTTTCGTGCAAAGAAAATGAAAACTTCCTTAGGCAACATTCTTTGGAATTCGAAGATGCACCCTTGTGCACAATATGATATCATTTGAACAAACTATGCCATGAATGTGGCCATAAGATTGATCATTTGGCTTGAAAGCCATGAATCTTCACGCATGATAGCTCGTTTCTGAGAACACTTTTTTAAAATAATTGCCGTATTACAAGTTTATTATTTTTCCTGGAAACTTGGCCACATAAGATGACACAATGCGAAGGTTTCCCAATTTTTTGATTTCTTTTGAATTTTTTATGCCCGTTTCAAAATGCGGTCAAAACGGCGAGAATGACCGTTCCTAGATAGTGGTTGAATCTTGGAAATTTTTTGGTATTTCTCTTATTAAATAGATACTTATGTACCTAGAAATGATTTTTGGAAAAAATAAATAGCAAACTATGAGGCAGCTGCAGTTCAAATTTGACCCCTTCCAACTGAATTGGCGGAAATTTGTGTTTTTCACGAGAGGTGGATCAAAACTTTTTACACCCAACCATTTGGTCAATTGTGGATTAAATATGGCCTACTATTTTAGAAAAATGATTTGGTCCAATTTTGCAACAAATATTTGGTAGGTCCTTTACAAAAAAACTCCTTTTGGGCACTCGGAAAATGGAAAATGGTTCTTTTTCGCAAAGAAAATAAAAAATCCTTTGTCGATACTGTTTACCAATACAAGATGTAAACTTTTGTAGAGTATGATATCACTTGAACAAATATGTGATAGGTCTTTTACAAAAAAACTCATTTTGAGTACTGAAAAATGGAAAATGATTTTTCCATGACCTATTTAAAAGGTCACAAAGTCTTCGAATTGTTTTTTGCGTTCTGATTGGTCCATACGCATATACGCGGATCATACATCAGACACCGTCGGATGCTCCCGGATCCAACGGCGGACCTCATTCCCTCACCCTCTCACCCACGTAGTCCTCTCACCCCCTCACCCACGCAGCCCCCACGCCCCCTGTCGGTGTCAAAACCGGCGGATCTCGGGTAGGGGGTCCTGAACTGTGCGTCTAGGCGGATGGTAACAGGAGACAAGGGACACGATGTTTTACCCAGGTTCGGGCCCTCTTGATGGAGGTAAAACCCTACGTCCTGCTTGATTGATATTGATATTGTGGATGTTTACAAGAGTGGATATACCACGAGATTAAGGAGGCTAAACCCTAGAAGCTAGCCTATGGTATGATTGTAATGGTTGTTGTTGTTGTGTCCTACGGACTAGAGCCATCCGGTTTATATAGACACCGGAGAGGGCTAGGGTTACATAGAGTCGGTTACAATAGTAGGAGATCTACGTATCCGTATCGCCAAGCTTGCCTTCCACGCCAAGGAAAGTCCCATCCGGACACGGGACGAAGTCTTCAATCTTGTATCTTCATAGTCTTGGAGTCCGGTCGATGATGATAGTCCGGCCGATGATAGTTTGGCTAATGATGGTAGTCCGGCTATCCGGACACCCCCTAATCCAGGACTCCCTCAGTAGCCCCTGAACCAGGCTTCAATGACGATAAGTCCAGCGTGTATATTTCTTGGCATTGCAAGGCGGGTTCCTCCTCCGAATGATAGAAGATTGTGAACACCAGGATAGTGTCCGGCTCTGCAAAATAAATTCCACATTCCACCGTAGAGAGAATAATATATACACAAGTTCAATCTGCTGACGTTTTTTGCGGCATGACGTCACGCCACTACCAAGCCATTACTTGAATCGTTTTTTACTCTACCACCTCAGCGCATTTAGCGAAGCGGTTTCCTTGGCACGTCTTGTCGAAGCAGAGATCGTGTTCCCCCTTAATCCGGGATTCTCATCAATACGGACGTGGGTAACCCATCCACGCCCGTCGCCATGCCCCCTCTATCGAAGGCGAGTCCCAAACGGTCACGGAGATGGCTCTCCGTATTCTCCCTCTTTATAACGGGACCAAGGCTCGTTTCTTTTCTTCAATCCTCCATCGAATCCTCTCCCCGCTCCAAGTTCCAGCACCTAGAGCTCTAGATTCGAGCGCTTCGGACCTTCAACGATGTCCGGTTCCGACCTCCAGGGCCGGTGGATGCCCTCCTCCGTCACGGAGGAGGACGTGCTAAAGCTGCGGGAGGCCAAGTACCTGGCTTATGAAATTTCGCACAGGTTGCCTGCCGAAGGGCAGGCCATCCCCACCCCCGAGCCCAGCGAGTATGTCGTTTTTGTATCCCACCTTCGTCGGGGTTTAGGCTTCCCGATGGATCCTTTTGTGAGAGGGCTCATGTTTTACTATGGGTTGGAATTCCATGATTTGGCTCAGGAGTCCATCCTCCATATTTCTGCATTTATTGTCTTCTGTGAAGCCTTCCTCCGCGTCACCCCTCACTTCGGCCTGTGGCTGAAGACCTTCAATGTGGCGCCGAAGATGATCGGGGGGCATCAAGCGGAGTGCGGCGGGGCGGCCATAAGTAGGAGGGCCGATGCCCCGTGGCTCGCTGGCTCCTTCCAAGAGGAGCTCAGCCCGTGGCAGCAAGAGTGGTTCTATATTACCGTTCCGAGGGGCCGCAGACAAAAGCCGCCGCCCTTATTCCGCCCGGGACCTCCACGAGGGTTGATGTCGTGGATCAACCAAGGGCTCAACTGGGGGCCATCAAAGGACGTGCCCCTACTGCAGGGCCGGATTCGAGATCTCCAAACGAGGGAGGTTGATATGGTGGTGGTAATGCAAGTTATGCTAATTAGGCGTCTCCCGCCCTGCAAACGCCGCCCTCTCCGGCTGTGGGAGTTCAATCCGGAGGGCCCACGGATTCTTCAACACTTCATGGGTATGACACCCCTGGAGATGTACAAATTATTCTTCGGATCGCAAGAGGCGCGTCCGGAATTGACCGAGGATGCTGGCCTAAGCTGCAATCGCCTGGATACTCAAGTAAGTAGTTCCAAGTCCGGACATACCGTTTGTTTGCCTTTCGATGATTCGCCTTATGACCAACTTCCTTCTAAACAGGAGTGGATAGCGGAAGCAAAATTGATATGGTGTTCGGCCCCCCTCCCCGAGACCGCGCTGGATTCCGTGCTGGTCCAGATGCTTGAGGTTGCGCCTCCAGAGGAAGGCGAAGGGGAAAGCAGGAAAGCTACTACCTCGCCTAAGGAGGCTCTTGAAA
Source organism: Triticum dicoccoides (assembly GCF_002162155.2). NCBI lineage: Eukaryota > Viridiplantae > Streptophyta > Magnoliopsida > Poales > Poaceae > Triticum > Triticum dicoccoides. The sequence continues at coordinate 684,119,935 of NC_041383.1, read as the reverse complement.
GAGGGGGGATCGAGAATCCCTCCCTCCAAGGGGATAAGAGGACTGCCTCCGAGGACCCAGGGGCAAAAGCCCCTAAACGGGGGAAGAAATCTTCGCCAGAGGGTCCTGCGTCCGGGGAGGCCCCGTCCGCACAATCTCCCTTAAAGAATCAGCCCTCCAACGAGCCGTAAGTAGAAAGAAAGGAGTTTTATAATAAGGGACATCCCTATTTGTGCTTCTGAGGATAACTAAAGTTTTTACCTTGTAGTTCGGATCTCCGTCCTTCGCAAATGAGCTCGTCTTCGGGGGACCTTCGTCCGGAGATGATGGAGAGCGAGACGCCTCCGTCCGGGGCACCGTCGGATAGGGCGGACGAGCCTGAAGTGTCGTCATGGAGGAAGCCCCCTGGTTTGGCAAAGCCGGATAGTTCGGCGCCAACTGGTGTACGGCTGAAGGATCTGCTTGAGAAGGTGTCTATCTCAGAAGATCACCACGCATTGATGAGCATGGTGATTGAAAGGATTTCGTCCGCCGAAGGCGGGTTGCATAATGCCGTCAGGAGTTTGCTAGCGGGGTTTGAGGTACGTAAAAATGACACACCTTTTAACAGTTTTGCATATAGAATGCGCCCTGTATAGATAGTAGCCCCTGAGACTCGGTAGGTTGTCGAAATCGACAGCGTGCCGAGGATCAAAATCGCAGGTTTAAATTTCCACCGTGCCGATGCAGGTGGCGGGTCGTCCGGGGGCTAGTCGGACTGATGGAGTTGCTGAACTAAAGCGGCAACTCGCTGTTGCGGATGCGGACATCACGCTGGTCAACAGGCGACTTGATGAGTCGCAAGGTAAGTGTTTCTGTGCGGTCACTTGGTAAGGGAGCCGAAGCCAGCTCCTTACAACATGTGTGTGAAATGCAGATAGTGCCGCTGCTGTGGAGAGCCTTCGGACCGAACTTGCTCAAGCCAAGGAGCAGGCCAGAAGGAGTAATGCGGCGGCCTCGAGGGCGGCCGAGGAGTTAGCGGCCGAAATGGCCGTGAAGTTAAAAGATGCTACCAACCATAATGACGCTCTTGGGAAGGAGCGCCTAGCGAGGCAAGAAGACCTGGGGAAGGCCACCGCCGAAGCCAAGGATGCCCGCTCTGCAATGCGGGCTATAAAGGAAGAGCTACGCCAGGCCGGGGATATTGTAGCTGGCAAGCCTTTTCTGCTGTGCCGAAGGTTTACGGATCCAAAGTATGCTCAGCTGGGCCAACTGTGGGGTCGAGAGGACCCTTATATGGACTTAGCAGCGAGTGCGGCGGATGCCGTTGTGCATTTTCGAAGCCAGAAGGATCACAAGACGGAAGAGCTGTTTTGGTCTCAATTCCATAGTCCGGAGTGTTCACTTCCGCTGACCAACCGTTTGGCTGAGTGGGCTGAGCTAAATAGGTTATCCGGGCTTGCTATGACGGATATAGTGACCCATGTTTGGCCGGATAGGCCCGAGCCGAAGAGTTACTTTGGCTTATTGCAGCAATTTCTTGGGGCGGTGCCGCATATCAAGGCGATGAAGCGGTCGGCCTGCATAGAGGTTGCGCGGATGGCACTCGCCCGTGTGAAGACACATTGGACAGAGATGGATGCCACCGCTGTTGTGACCCCGGGTTCGGACGATAACTGGTTACCCGCCGAGCACTATTTTGGCGAAGTGCTGCGTGGTGCTCGTGTAATAGAGTCGCAGTGCTAAAAAAATGTTACGTTCGAATGAACGTTTTTATGATGTAAAACAATATTTATGATGTAAGCGCCTTTTATACTTGTGCGTTCAAGTAATAGAATATCTCCTATGCGGCCGTTCATGTATACGTGTGTATAACCTGAAAGATGGCAGTCGTCGGCTTTAGCCCCCACGCACAAGGTGCGAGGGTGTTCGCAAAAAATAGCACGTTTTCACACTTAATCCGACGTCTCGGTCCTGTAAAGGAGGTGGTAGCGTAGCAAACGAGGCAACCGGACTATAATGCTTTATCACTTTCACTTAGCCATGGAGTTCGAGGGTGGGGCTACGACATAGCCCCTGGGGGCACCGCGCTCTCTGAATTTGGGGCGCGTATGTGCCTGACCAGGAAATGGCCCTTCGTCAAAGCGGAGGAATTCTAAACATTCCCATGGTCGATCGAGTGGTTGACCAGTCTCTCGCTGTATCATGACAGTCAGTTTTCGGCTTTCTCTACTGAGGTGCTCGCCCAGCCGAACTGGGGCACAATCGCAGTAGTTCTCCTGGTGCCGCGTTAGCCGGTGATACGGAATGTAAGGCAGCAAAACACATGAGCCGGGCAAACCCAACATTTGACCAAAGACATGATTCGGAGCTGATGCATATAAGGCCTAACTCGAGACGCTGAACACTCCCGAAGGTGTTCGGTCTTTACAATAGCGGGCAAAACAATGCCCTAAGCCCCTTGTGTCCAGGTACGGGCAAGTTCTTCTGGCACGACCGATGCCAAAACGCCAGTCTCCACTCTGGTTATAATGAGAAACTAGGGGATTATAGCAACAAGAGACAGTAAGAAAGGTTTACGTAGGGTCTTAGTCTGAAAAGAGTCCTTGCAACGGGTCCCTACTGCACGTCTGCGCATGTGTCTCCGTTGTGCCGTATCCTGGACGGGTGTGCACGCTGTTCATCTGTAAAAAGAGAGGAACTTAGTTTGAAAAGAAATCGTGCGAGAAAGTGCATAAAAAATTGAAATATAGATTAATAAAGTTGAGCCTATGCTAGCTCATTATGGCTTATATGTACAAACCCTTGTGAAGGGGTGTGCGGCTAGGTAGCCCCTAGCTTATTTATTCCGAACTCGTCCAGCCGTGTCCGGGGTCTCAAGCGACCTTTTAATGAAATGATGCCACGTGGACCGGGCATTTTAAGCGTAAGAGACGCGTAATGTGGTATTGAATTGAAGCGGATGAAAGCTTCCCGTCCCAGTGATGCTTGATAGCTTCTTTTAAATGGGGCAACATGAAAGGTTAGCTTTTCTCGTCGGAAGTTGTCAGGTGACCCGAACACAACTTCTAGTAATAATGAACCTATGCACCTGGCATAAGGGCCTGGCGCCACTCCTTTGAAGGAAGTGCGGCTATGCCGAATTGTAGTAGGGTCTATCCCAACTTGCGGATTGTGTCCGGATATAGCAGGTTTGAGTCACTGCCGCCGTCCATCAAAACCTGCATGAATTGCAGTCCGTCTATTACAGGATCCAATATCAGGGCAGTCTATCCTGCGTTCCGGATACTTCTGGACTAATCCAGATGGTCGAAAGGGATTGGTTTTGACATCCAATCTCGGTGTTCCGCTGGGGTGGACCGTGCGACACTTGTCTTAGCGAGTGCCGTGTTGGTTTTTCGTACTATCACATGAAGCGAGTTTACTGTTTTAACTTCTTGTGGGAAAGTCTTTTGACTTCCGGTGCTCTACTGGTGGGGTTCGTCATCGTCCTCGCTTGGCGCATCGAGCCCCTTGTGTCCTGCGTTGAGTCCGCCGGACTGTTTAAAAACCCAACAATTTTGGTTGGTATGGTTTGCAGGCCTTCCGGAGGTACTGTGGATTTGACATATCCGATCTAAAATTTTGTTTAAATTTGATAGCTCGTCGCTGTTGTCCTTAAGAGGCAGTGTTTTATTGTTTGGCCGCGAGCTTTTGAATCCGGCATTGACCACCGTGCCCTTTGGGCTTTTTTCTTTATTCCGGCGCTGATCTTTCCTGCGCCGTGATTTTCCGTTTCCATCTCTGATCTCGGATGTACTCGGGTCGCTGGTGCTGCATCTTGCTAGCCAGCTGTCTTCTCCTACGCAAAAGCGCGTCATGAGGCTTGTTAGCGCGGCCATTGTTCTTGGCTTCTCTTGGCCGAGGTGTCTGGCGAGCCATTCGTCTCGGATGTTGTGTTTAAAAGCTGCTAAGGCTTCCGTGTCCGGACAGTCGACTATTTGGTTCTTTTTGGTAAGGAACCTGTTCCAGAATTTGCGCGCTGACTCTCCGGGCTGTTGGGTTATATGACTCAGATCGTCTGCATCCGGAGGGCGGACATAAGTCCCTTGAAAATTTACTCTAAACGCGTCCTCAAGCTCTTCCCAACTTCCAACAGTGTTTTCTGGGAGGCTTTTGAGCCAATGCCGAGCTGGCCCTTTGAGCTTGAGGGGTAGGTATTTTATGGCGTGGAGATCATCTCCTCTAGCCATGTGTATGTGTAGTATGTAATCTTCGATCCAGACTCCGGGGTCTGTTGTGCCGTCGTATGCCTCTATGTTTATGGGTTTGAACCCTGCTGGAAATTCATGATCCAGCACCTCATCGGTAAAACATAGAGGGTGTGTGACGCCCCTGTATTTGGGTGTGCCGCTGTCTTCGAACACTTGTCGTGTTGTGTTACTTCCTGGGGCCCTCTTTTTTGGCCCGTAGATGGACCTAGTTGGGCCGTCCGTTTTCCCAGGATCATAAGTCGGCTTGTGTGCGGCGCCGCTTGTTGCTTTTGGCCTGTCATCTGGCCACCTATCCGGCCAGGCGGCCTCTTTATTTTTTGACTGTGAGGGCTCTATGGCTTCCTCGTCAAATTCTGGCAGCAACTTGCGCTTCGGGTAGCTCTTTGTTTGATGGCCATTGCCATATTTGTCTGCGGTCTTGAGTACTTTGCTCCACTTCATTCTGAGTATGTCTTTCGCTGTTTTGAGCTTCCGTTTTTCCTTCTTCAAACTTCTTGCAGTGGCGACGAGTCTTTTGTGAAGGTTCTTATGCTCCGGTGTTGTGTCCGGACTGTTGATTGCTCCGTAAAGGGGTTGATTATCCGGTTCGTCCTGTTCGGATGGTTGCTTGGTTGTATGTTCGTCGTCCGCTGGTTTGCTCTGCTCTATCGCTGGGTCGTTAGGAATGCTGCTTTGATCGAGGCGGGACTTAGGGCGGCGTCTACGTCGCTGTTTTGGTTGTTTATCGGCGGGATTATCCTCTGCCGCGTCCCGTTGTTCCTCGTTATCGCTTCCCTTTGGGGTGTCCACCATATGTATGTCATGTGACAAGGTGGCCTTCCAGTGCCCTGTAGGCGCTGGTTCTTGATTGTCTCCGACATCGTCGTCCATACCGTTGATGTCTTCGGAGTCGTAGTTTAGCACGTCGGTTAGATCGTCGACGGTGGCTACGAAGTGGGTGGTGGGTGGGCTCTGAATTTCTTCATTGTCTGCGTCCCGACCATCCTGGCCGTAGTTCGGCCAGGGCTCTCTGGATAGTGAGAGATGCTTCAGCGAATTTAAGATATCGCCGAAGGGTGAGTGCTGAAAGGTGTCCGCAGCGGTGAATTCCATGATCGGCGCCCAATCGAATTCGACTGGCAGGGGCGCAGGAGGTTCGGAGTCCAGCAGGGGGTCCGGCACCTCAGAGTCATGGGCTTTATGCGGGACAAGGTAAGTGTTCGGCTCCATCGCCGTGGAAGTTGCAGCTCCCAAGGCGGTGTCCAGCCATCCGTCCTCGATCCGTGTGATCGGCTCCGGACTATGGGTCGGAGCGGATTGGTGTGCGGCCTCCAAGGTGCTGTCCGGCGGCAGAGTTAGGTCGTGCCCGTCGTGGCAGCGCGACACGCTTGGCTGTGGCTCAGATCCATCGAAGATCAAGTCCCCGCGGATATCGGCTGTGAAGTTTAGGCTTCCAAACCTGACCTAACGGCCAGGGGCGTAGCTTTCGATCTGCTCCAGATGGCCAAGTGAGTTGGCCCGCAGTACGAAGCCGCCGAATACGAAGATCTGTCCGAGGAGAAAAGTCTCACCCAGGACTGCGTCGTTGTCGATTGAGGAGGCCATCAAGCCTATCAATGATGACACAGAGGAACTCTCAATGAAAGCACCAATGTCGGTGTCAAAACCGGCGGATCTCGGGTAGGGGGTCCCGAACTGCGCGTCTAGGCAGATGGTAACAGGAGACAAGGGACACGATGTTTTACCCAGGTTCGGGCCCTGTTAATGGAGGTAAAACCCTACGTCCTGCTTGATTGATATTGATATTGTGGATGTTTACAAGAGTGGATCTACCACGAGATCAAGGAGGCTAAAACCTAGAAGCTAGCCTATGGTATGATTGTAATGGTTGTTGTTGTTGTGTCCTACGGACTAGAGCCATCCGGTTTATATAGACACCGGAGAGGGCTAGGGTTACATAGAGTCGGTTAGAATAGTAGGAGATCTACGTATCCGTATCGCCAAGCTTGCCTTCCACGCCAAGGAAAGTCCCATCCGGACACGGGACGAAGTCTTCAATCTTGTATCTTCATAGTCTTGGAGTCTGGTCGATGATGATAGTCCGGCCGATGATAGTTCGGCTGATGATGGTAGTCCGGCTATCCGGACACCCCCTAATCCAGGACTCCCTCACCCCCACTCCCCACCGTTCCAACCCTTCTCTCCCACACCCGCACCCGCTCGCCAAACCCTAGCCGCCGCCGCCCCCGCACCATGGTCGTCGACGGCGAGAAGCCCGAATCCCCACGCCTCCCTGTCCTCAAGTGGGTCATGTCCCCCGCCATGGCCACAGCGGGCCTTCCGGATCCGCGCCATCGACGAGCTAGATCTGCGCCTCCTCGCGCCGCTGACGTCTGCCCGATCCGGATCGACACCACGACCCTCTCATCCTCATGCGGCAAGCGCCGCCACCACCATCAGATCGCGGAGCATCGCATCTGATGGCGTCCCCGGCGCGGCCAGCCTCCGTCTCCGGTCCCTTCGCCCTCGCCCCGGACCTCGCCCGCTGCTCCTTCGACCACACACTCCACCGAGAGGTCAGCTCCTTCTCCATCCATCCATCCATCTGTGCCAGATCCGTGCCTTGTGTCTGCTGCTGTGTTGATGCTTGCTTAGGAGTAGTAGGTCCCGGGACTGCGCCCCGTATCGCGCGCGCGCAGCGGCCGCTGGGTCTGCCCGCGGCCCTCTGCCGCTTGCCTCGTCCTGATTTGCCGCGACGACAGCGGGCATGTGCATGTCCTCTGCTGTGCCTTGTGCTGGATTGGGAGCTTCCCTGCCATTTCTAGGTGTATGAGGTTGAAATATGGTACTAGTAGTTGATTGCACCACTCTGCTGACACATCTGGGCCAAGGATTCAGCCCGATACGGGGATTCCATGGTTCATTTCTGCCTACTAGTGAGCTCTCTGTGTCATTAGTCGGGGGCTCATGGCTCCTGCTGTTAACTAACTGCTTGCAGCAAAACTCGGGAGAATTGTTCTAGCTGCGGGTGTCTCCTGCTTCTGTCAAACTAACTATGTTGCTTTCTAGGAGTAGTATCTTTATTTCCGATCTCATGTATTAAATGCATTAAACAGTGGATTATGTTTGCCTTGAACTGTGAAAGTTTCATGGTTTTAATTTAAAGTTTCCTCTAGTTAGATTTTTCTTTCCTGCATCTGCATCTACTAGAACTGGACTAATGCTTTGGCAACATTTTGTCCATATCAAAGGTAAATGATTTTTTATTTGGGATTAAAAGTGTTACCATGGGTACTCCCTCTAGTTGTAACTGCAAGTAGCACCTCATCTACTTAGTCACACACTAATTAGCTACTAAGATATCATACTTGCATATTATTTTTGGTTCTCTTAACGTGATTGGCCAATTGTTAATCTACGTACAATTATAACTCTATAACTGATAGTACCGCAAGAGGTCAAGTTGTGATAAGGTTCAAAACAGGCAACGGCTATTTAACTGGCTTGATGTGATTGCTTGATCCATGTTTTAAGGCTGTCAGTTCTTGCTAGCTGCCTCTTTTTATGGTCATGTTAAGGCACCCCAGGGCATTTTAAGAAAAGCTTGATGATGTAAATATTTTAGTAGTGCTAGTCAATCAAGCTAAATAGCTTACCTTACACCCAGTTTTCCTTTCAGTAACTGTAACCCGTTAGCTTTTGTAATGTTCTTCAGTGCATAACTCATGATGGAACCTACTTTGGTGCAGGTTCAGAAATGTGTACAAGTTCTGCAGGATAAGCAAGAGCTTGCTGAAACTCTGAACGAGCTAGCTGAACTTCAGATTGTATATGAAGATCCTGCACAAAAGAGTGAAGGTACTGGCCCATCAGTTTTCATGGCCAGGGAAAATGATGGCAGTTTCCCAGGTGCAAAACACGAGCTTTCCCTTGTCCCGCCGCACCAAGTAAATGCTGCACAGTCTCCTGCTATGCAATTCCAAAGTTGCAATGGGCTTATTCTAAAGTCTCCTCGCCTCCGCCTCTTCCATTCGCAGTCTAGCCGGAGATCGCCCGCTGGACATCGCACGAAGTTCCGGACCTCACCCGCTGCTCCTTCGACCACATGCTCCGCCGAGAGGTCAGCTCCTTCTCCATCCATCCATCCATCTGCGCCAGATCCGTGCCTGCTGTATGCTACTGTGTTGCTCCTTGCTTACGAGTAGTAGGCCCCGGGACTGCACCGCGTATCGCGCGCACGCAGTGGCCGCTGGGTCTGACCGCCGCCCTCTGCGGCCTGCCTCGTCCTGATTTGCCGCGATGACAGCGGGCATGTGCATGTCCTCTGCTGCGCCTTGTGCTGGATTGGGAGCTTCCCTGCCATTTCTAGGTGTAGGAGGTTGAAATATGCTACTCTAGATTGCACCGCTCTACTGACCCATCTGTGCCTTCTGCTTTTGTCTTTTGTCAAACTATTCATAAACTTTTTATATTTCATTTGACACGCATAGTCCGATCAAACTATTCATAAAGTAGGAATGTAGCTTCAGGTTTGTATATAAAACATCTATGTCCAGTTTGATGATGTGTGCTGTTTGTTTCTTACTGGCAGCTGTGGATACTGTGGATAAACATTGAACTTGAGCTCCTTAACACGGAACACGGCCAACATTGGATCCAAGTATGGGAAGCAGATCAGGAAAGTCGTCGTCTCATTCTTTGCGAATTTTTCTATTGTGTGCCTTGAAAAGCATGGTTGCAACCATTCCTAAATTTTTATTGTTGTTTGATTTGGATTTGGATGCAGCAGGTGCACTGCTCTTGCACATGTCTGGTGGCGTCTCCGGTGCAGCGGTGCTTCTTGAGGTGACTGGCATGACGGCGGCTTTGTATGGCGGTGACCACAAGCTCTCCGGTGAGCGGCTCCCTCTCCTACCTCTAGTTCCCTTTTCTACTCCTATAGCATTGCTCTGTTGGTTTAGAACACTAGCAACAGGAGTAGTAAAAGCTTACTGATGTAGGAGTAGTGAAAGCTTCATGGTTGATCCTGATTGCTAAACATGGGAGATGTGTCTTCTTTTGCATATCAATTGAAGAGGATTTTGTTGTCATGTGTTTGTGTTGGAATATACTGTTCAGTCAATCTGTATAGGTCCTAGCGGCATCTTTTGCTAAGGAATATACTGTTATTATATAGTCAATCTATGTTTTCTCTCCTGTGATGTTAATTATTAGTTTCACCTGCCCTTATGTTTACCACCTTCCTATTTTCCCGTGGTTTCCGGGCGGCCGTTGTTCTGAACTTGCTGTTTGTTGGTTGGTTATTGTCAGGGGCGAGTTCCGCGTGGAGTTCAAGCAGAAGAACCCCAAGAACAAGTCGATGGCCACCGTAAGTCCCTTCCAACAAAAATCCCACTCCTGGGCATTTTTCCATATGGTTTAATATGCAGACAACAAGAGAGCTAGTGATGCTATGTTAAAATTAATGTGTAATTTTCAATTCTAGCTTATATTTGTGTCTTGCGATCCTGTTCTAATTAATGTGTATACTACAAGCCCTTGTTTTCCTGTCTAAATGCATGCACAAAAGTTCAGTTATCTTCTGAAAAATTGTTCGTGCATTTTTCAGTTTCTCAAATACAAAATAGCTTGCTCCTTTCAGTTCATACATTTTGTTCATAACCATTTTGTTTTATAACATGCAGATGATTGCCTTCATTCATGTTTTGACGTGAGCTCTAGGACGAAGTTGGAAGAAGCAAGGCATGCAGGCCTTCATGCATGCTCTCTTATCCCTCCTGCTCCTAGGGAGATGCAGGACTTTGTTGTAATGTTGCCCTTGGAATTCGGATGTACTGCTGATTTTGGTGAGAATTTGATGTATATGTCCTTGCTAATTGTTATTCAAATGCTGGGAGTTATGTACATATTCTTAGAATAATATTGTTTACCTGAAATGCATTTCTGTACTAGAAAATATATTGGCATTGAATCTGGTTTGTGGAATGGATACCTGACTTGCGGGACCCATTTATGAAAATAATTTGAGCAATTTTGAAATTGCTGTCAAGTGGGCCCAATGTGTGAGATGATGACAAGTGGCACCCATTTGATTGGTGGGACAAGCTATAAAATATAATGGCCCAAACAAAGATCAAAAGAAAACCTGCTGTTAAAAGGGCCATGCAAAGAAATCAAAGGCTGAATTGTTGGGCCGGACCCATGTAGCTACTAAAATCACAGGAAAAAAATACAGTAAAAAGGCCGAATTAATGGGCTAGGCCCATGTAGAAAACTGAATTGGACCGGGCTGAATCTTGTGCCACATCAGCTTGCCACGCTGGATGCCTACATGGCCTGGGGAGGTTGCTAGTGACCAAAATGCCACAGTAGGAATATTTTGGTCGTAAACGTCCACGACCTTCTCACAGAGAAGGTCGCTATAGTCAGTTAACGACCCTCAACTTTTGACCTTCTGTTTTTGGTCAAAAAAGGTCGCAAATGAAAAACAATGACCTTTCAGTGACCAATAGTCAAGGTCACAAGTTGACATATTTCTTGTAGTGCCTTGCCATGAACTTTGCATAAGCCGGTCGCCCAAACAGTGCGTGGTACGGGCTCTGGATCCTCACCACTTCGAAGGTCAATGTCTCAGACCGGGAGTCATGCTCATCACCAAACACAACCTCCAAAGCGATTTTACCAACATGATATGCCAATTTACCTGGTACCACACCATGGAAAACAGTGTTTGACGGTTTAAGACTCTTGTCTGTCAACCCCATGCGACGGAAGGTCTCATAATACAGAATGGTGATACTGCTCCCTCCATCCATGAGCACCTTGGTGAACTTATAACCTCCCACCTGAGGTGCCACCACCAAAGCCAGGTGACCCTGATTGTCAACCCGGGGCGGATGATCCTCTCTGCTCCACACAATAGGTTGCTCGGACCACCACAAGTAACGTGGTACTGCCGGTTCAACATCATTAACAGCCCTCTTGTGAAGCTTCTTATCACGCTTGCACAAACTAGTGGTGAATACATGATACTGCCCACCATTCAACTGCTTTGGGTGACTCTGATAACTTGACTGCTGTTGATTTCCTTGATTATTCTGTTGGTTGTTACCACCTTGGTTGTTCTGATTGCCCTGATTATTCTTAAATCCAGAGCTTGAACCACCGCCACCATGAAAACCCGGACCTGAACCGCCCGATGGACCCTGATCATACCGGAAAAGATCAGTTTTTGAACTCCTTCATAATGTGACAATCCTTCCAGAGATGTGTTGCAGGAACCTCCTTGGTCCCATGCTTTGGGTAGGGCTGATTCAACAAACGCTCCAGATTCATTCCGCCGCCACGCTGGGGCGGTTTACCCTTACGATGCTGCACATTTGCATTAGCCACAAAATCTGAATCTACTTTGCGCTTACCATTATTCCCATGGGCTTCTTGGTTGTGCTGCTGTCCCTTTGCACCACCGTTCTTCTTTCCCTTCTCCGGTTTCTCCTCATCAGAATCGAGATCCTTGGTATTATCAGAATCGACATATTTGACCAAGGCCATAAGGGTACCCATGTCATTGCAGTGGCACTTGAGCCGTCCCAACTTCATCTTTAGTGACTTAAACCGGCAATTAGTTCGAGTGTGATGATTGCTTGGCCAGCATTAATCCGGTCTGAAGAATGCAAAACTTCTGAAACCCGGCGCACCCAATGAGTTGTTGACTCATTCTTTCCTTGAACACAGGCATCCAGATCCAGAATGGACATAGGTTGTTTACATGTGTCCTTGAAATTGGCTATAAACCGGGCCTTCAACTGGTCCCATGAGTCGACAGAGTTAGCCGGCAAGTTCTTCAACCATGTACGGGTTGTTCCCTCCAACATCATCATGAAGTACTTTGCACAAGCCGCTTCATCTACGTCCAACATTTCCATTGCCATCTCATAACTTTCCACCCATGCCTCGGGTGGCTGATCAGCGGTATAATTTGGTACCTTACGCGGGCCCTTGAAGTCCTTAGGCAGTCGCACATTATGGAGAGCCGGAATAAGACACGGCACTCCCCAAGAACTGAAAGCAAGCCCGGTGCCTCGGTCCACTCACGCTGCTGGCTGAACTGGGGCGGGTTGATATCGACCCGTATGTTGTGCTGCTAAAGCGGCCTCCCTTCATGCTCTGCCATTATCCACCACATCCTGAGCGTTCACATCACCACGCGCCGGATTGGGCCCTTGAGGGACAATGCGGCACCGTGCACTGCTGGACACTTCCGGCTCATCTATATTCTTGCTATAGCTTTTGCTCGGTCTTGGGGTCGAGTGAATCCTGTCTCGGCTATACGAGTAAGCTTGCTGCTGCATCATAGCCGTTTGAAGAAGATCCCTGGCCCGCCGTGTCTCAACCGCTGCTGGCGATTCACCCTCTATCGGAATAGCTGCCAGCCGAGATGCTGCTGCTATCATATTATCCAAAGGGGTAGAGAAATGACCCGGCGGGGGTGTGGTATACCGTGGCGGGTTGTTCATTTGCCGAGGTGGACCCATCACCTGAGGTTGATCCGGCGCTCCGGTCCTTGGCGCAATAGTCCGATTCACAGCGGCCGGTTTGCTAGTCCCTGCCCCTGGCGTTCCAAAGAGGTTCATCGCATTGTAATCCGCCAGCAAGTGAGATCGATGTGTCCTCTTGAATACTTCATTTGAAGCGTTTTGATCCATCAAAAGTCGATAATTCTCAGCTTGAATCCTCTGCGCCTGGGCATCTAAAGCGGCCCGCTCCTCAGTCATCCGGATCTCCTCAGTTGCTAAATCCTCTTTTGCCTGCGTTATCTGATCCTTTAGCCTTGCAATGTCCGCATTGTGCTGATCCTGCGTCGCTGGTGTAACTGCCGTGGTCAACAAGGTCACCTAGGCATCCATCAAGCCGGAGAGAACTTGAGCCGGCCAGCGCGCGGAGCCTCCCGCCCCTGCTACCGGTCCGGACGCCGCCGCAGTAGAGTTCTACAAGGTTGGCTGTGTTCCAGCCATGAAAATTCCGACGTGGTTCGGCGGTTCAAGAAATTCCGGAATACTGGTGCCATCGGAATACCCTTCAAAAACACCATCCTAAACTTGGTACAGGTATTCGGTTTCGCCAGCGGATGATTCACCGTCGGAATAAGCGACCGTCTCATCTTCAGACACCGGTTCAGATCCGATCCCATGGACACATCCCACGAACGCTCGCTTCATGGCAGGCTGAACCCGGGCGGGACTTGCATGCTGAGCCGTCTCGATGAGGTCGGCGCAGATGTCCGACTCAGGGCCCGGTTCGCCGATCTTGCCGATGAAAACGTGAATTCCGCCGAAGGGGACCCGGTACCCGTACTCGATTGAGCTGGCCTCGGGGCCCTAGCCTGCATCGTCGATGTAGAGCTTGCCGCGACGACTCTTGGTCATCCGACCCACTGCATATCCTTTGAGTCCTTCAAAGCTGCCCTTCAAGAACTCGAAACCATCATGCGATAGCCCCACGGTGGGCGCCAACTGTCGTGGAAATATCATGTCAGATGTCCTCATGAAAGGACTTAGTCGTGGAGCCATCGCGACAGGTTAGCTTAAAGGGGTTAAACCGGACAAAGGACACGAGAGATTTTATACTAGTTCGGCCCCTTCGATGAAGGTAAAGGCCTACGTCTAGTTGTGATGGGATTATTGGGGTCTCGATAACCAGGGAGCTAAACACGCTATGCCTGGATCTCGAGTTGTTGTTTTCTTGTCCCTGAACCGCCGCCGGGTCGTCCCCTTATATACACGGGTTGACGCCCAGCCGGTTTACAGAGTCCCGAGGCCGACTCATACAAGTGTCCGGCTCAGTCTCTCCTTTCCTTATCTTACAATACAAGTTACATGACTATGGCGGTTTACTACTATGGGCCCTAATCCGCCTTTGGGATCCAGGCCTCTAAGCTTCATAGTAAAGCGCCATCTTCTGGGTCTTCATGGGCTTCAATATAGTTGAGTGTGAACCGGCCCCTCCTATGCGGTTTACACTTAGTAGTTATATCCCCAACAGCGCCTAAGTGTTTTGGGACTATTTGGTTTTCGTACGATGACTTACACACCTAGACGGAGGGAGTAGTATAGACCTGTAAACCGGAAAGGAGTATTTGCCTTTCTAGAGATTTCAACAAGTGACTAGACTTCGGCTCAAAAAAAAAACAAGTGACTAGACTACACCGTGTGCAGTACCCCCTCCCTTCCGGTTTATAGGGCTCAAATCTCAAATCTCATGAACCAAGGCATTTTGCTATTGGAGGAATGTATCTCGTACTTTACAAAACTACCCTAATTAAACTCATGCATTAATTACGTAGTTCTCTCGTTTTCCTCTCCGCCTTGGCCGTGGTGCACAATATTGAGCACTCCTATATGACTAGCCGCTCTATCTACATGCATGACATTTCAAAGCATCCGGGACCGCGTGCCATCCACCAAATCATAGCGAGGTGCTACAGTCGAGACTCACCTATCACCCCGGTGTGGCCGTCATGACCCGTCATATCACAAAACCCACACCTTTACCAGCACTGGTAAGGTGGCCTCCAAGTTGGACTGGACGAAGCAACCATCATTTCATTGGATCACTCGTTCAAGCCCTTTCTTCCCTTTCTTGAAGAAAACCTCACTCCAGGCTACTCACTTCTGCCATTTTTCTTCTCTACCAACGAAGGAAAGGTGGGTGAATCAGTTATGCTGCTATATTTTCATTCCAATAATCTTCTTTTTGCGAAGCACCGACCGATTCTCACATCCTATTCTTTTCCCGTTTTCATTGCGATTGTGGTTTCCTTTCGATTGCTTTTTGTTTGTCAGTTCATTGATGGATCCTGGAGCACTAGGCAAAGAGTTGTCGGCGGACAACCCACTGGAGACAGCGATCTCCAGGAAGCGAGCACCGACCAACGAGTTGACCATGTTGGCGGGCCAACCCATGGATACGAAGAACTCCAAGAAACAAGCACTAGCCAAAGAGTTGAGGACGTTGGCGGACGAACTCCTCAAAGAAAGTTGGAAGAACAGCAAGGGCCCCAACGTGCCTACCCCAGGAACTCTGATTGCCACCTATGTGAGGCTCAAGACCGAGTTTGAGGAGATAGTCGCCATTGAGAAGCAGTATTCCCCTGCCAAGGTGATGGCCCCCATCGAGGACGAGGAGATGGCCCCCGGAGGGATGAGATCCCCCGGTGAGCTGCACAAGGTAAAAAATAATGGCTTATTACCATAGTTGTGGGTTTTGATTATTTGCAATGTGCTTGATTTTTGATTATTTGCAATGTGCTTGCTAATATGTTAGGGTTGTGCAGGTGCCGGTGGTTTTCCTTGATGATTCCGATGTCGTGGCCCGTCCTGTTGGCATCGCCCCGGAGACCAATTCCGATGCCGCTGTCCATCCTATGGACATCGCCCCAGAGATCGATTCCGATGTCGCGGTCAGTCCTATGGACATCGCCCTAGAAATCGATTCCATGCCGCTGTTCGTGCTGTGGTCATTGGCTGAGAGATCGATGACAAGAAATAGTTGGTCGCGCTAATCCTTCAGGGTAGTTTGCATTGCCCTATGCTTAATTACCAGAATGATGCGTGTTATCAAACCATCTTAGGGCTAGTGCACTGTCTTGTGTGGGCAGATCTTGCTACTTTTGTTTGATAGTGAATCATGCGATGAATCATGCGAACCCTCTCCGAATTATGGAAACAAATGTATCCTCACCAGATTTTGATGTAATATATGGCATGCTTAGATGTAAGTTTGAACTGTTTATCATATCAGCAGGGCTTGTTTGATGATTCTTGGTGTTAGTAGGCTAGCTACTGTGCGAGCTATAGTACTTGCAAAACACTCACCGAAGAGAAACGTTGGGGCTGATGAGCTCGTGGTACGCTTATACTTATCCCTCATCGATCAACCAATAGCCCTAGCTCCTAAAATTGTAGGCTTAGCGATCGATCAGACAATAGTCGACATACATTCAGGCCTCATTTGGTTCATAGGGTAGGAAAATCATAGCAAAAGTACAGAGAGCGTGCAACACAAAATCATAGCAGTGTAGAGACGTACTCCCTCCGTTCCAAAATAGATAACCTAGGCGGGCTAGTTTGGCCCAGTGGGTTTCAGTGATATCACGTGGTACAGTGCCGTCCAGTCTTCGCGTGTGGTAGCAATATTGTGGGTACAGTAAGTTTTCTTGAAGAAGCGGAATTTAACGAAGTCATGATGGTTCCTTCGTCTGAAAAACTTACAGTGGGAAAGGTTGGCCCTACGATACGACTGGGGTAGACCAGGATAATTTTCTGCATGGCAGGTGGACTAGGATGGTCGACGTCCCACATGTCGGTGAATGAAAGTATTCTTTCTGATATAGAGGACGAGCAACGAGTATTCATTGTTTATTTTTGATGAAAGCTATTGTCTCCATTGTTACTCCTTGACTTTGTCAATGCCTCTCTCTCCTCCACATAAGCGGGGACTACTTGCTGTGCATGCAGCGGGCAGCTGGCGTCTTGAGGGGCCAGGGTGGTGAGAGCGGGCTCCGGAAGCGGTCCGGACTCCAGCATGGCCCACCTCACATTATCACCATATATTTCTTGGAGTCCATGCGCGTCGGGCGGGCGATCTCTTCTCCCTCCCCCGTTTCTCTCTTCTCAGCCGACTCCCGCCGAGCGATTAGATTTCGGCTATCGACGGTCTATTCTTTTTTGAGGAATCAACAATTTATTCAATTACGGTCCCACATGTCAGTGAAATTGCAAGACAACGTGTGTCCCCTCTGGTGAGCAGCGTGCGAGCCGGACTGTCGGGGTTGCGACGCGTACGAGTCGTAAGTGTGCCGTCTTTTCCTTTAGAACTTGCGAAGCGTAACATTTTCGCGCGATCGATCGATAGAAATCCAGAACAAAATGACGGGGGCGGTGCTTTCCTGCTTGTTAGGCGGGCTAGTTCGAGTGATATGACGTGCTACAGTGCCGTCCACTTGCTCCATTTTTATGTAAGCAAGAGTTTACACTCTTACGCGGGAGGAGTGCGAAACACCGCGGATCTGATTTTGATCGAGGGATAACTGTTCCCTGCCAAGTAATGGAGGATTGTTAGCGATTATAGCATGATAGTTAGGGCATCTCCAGCGCTGGCCCACAAATTTACACCGGCATCTGTCCGAGGACACTGATGGATGCCATCTGATGCTGCCCGCATACCTTTCGACAACTATATGAACTAACCGGACGAAATTCGTGCAAACAAAGCGAATTTCAAATTAACCGGATGAAATTAACCGGATGAAATTCATTACATTTCGAAAACTTTTCCTACAAACTGGACGAAATTCATCACATATTTCGCACAAACCGTACTAAACCTACTGTAAACCTAATCTAAACGACCGCCGGCGCCCGACCACCATGTCCGGCCATGAACCCGAGAAAGCCGGCCATTGCCTTTGCCTCCTCCTCATCCGCCTCGATAACCTCCTCCTCCGGCTGGAGCACTAGGTTATGAAGATTTCTGCCTCCACGTCGCCGTCAAGCGGCTAATCGGCCGCCGATGTTTACCCCACCAAGCTTGGCGTCGACTTAGTGGAGTAGCGGTGGCCTTCCCTGGACCAGAGTGGTGGCGACCTACCATGTACTACTCTTCCTCAGTGCCGGCTGCGCCTGCGCACGCGCGCCGGCTTCATGGTCGTGGCGGCGGAGGGCGGCCCCGGGGGTGCCGCCGATCTCCTTCGTTTGCTCCTGCGACAGTACGTCGAAGAGAGCTTTGGAGCGCGCCCGGAGCGGAGCCGCCGATGTCCCTCATCTGCTCCTGCGACAGTATGTCCAAGAGAGCTTCGGAGCGCCAGGAGGCCATGGTTGAAGTGGTGCCGACAGAAGAAAGGGACTGGAGGAGAATAAGTGTGGGTCTTTGGCTATGGCTGGGAGCTGGGGCTCAAGTTAATATAGCGGGCGAATGGCAATGAGCCGCGGCAGACGGATGGACAACTGGCACCGGAGTAGGTTCGTCGAGCGTGAATGCGGACGCTGCTTCAGTGACTTAACTGCAGATGCATTTGGGTTACTGACATGTGGGCCCAACGGGCGTCTGGCCCGCATGTCAGTGACACACCAATTGCACCTGCAGTTAAGTCCGGTGAATGCGGCATTGACATTCTGGAGAGACGGTGACCGTTTCAGGCGGGAAGCGCGCACTAGCGATGGAAGGGGTTTCGGTGTGCAGTGGCACTAAGATCGGTCGCTCACGATAGTACATACTCCGTACCATACTACCATAGTACCCTCTCTAGCTTAGGCTGTTTTATAGATTGTCGTTGTGATGGACGATATACATGAGCAAGGCGGTCCGAGTATGACCGTTGGTGTTGAGCCAGGTGAATACATGCTCGGCGTTCGCGTAGGCCTCCATCAAACGTCTAAACAATAATGTCAGGCACCGCCGGGGCGCGCATGTGATGGGCTCACCATTTGCGTTGCACCATGAGCAGGACTTTGATTTAGAGGGCGACGTGCATGCATTAGCATGCTTTGACAGTGTGAGCGTGAGTGTCTAACGCGAAGTATTTCATTTTCATTTGGCTGACGAGGGTGCATTGCAGCAACGAGTCCGTGGTTTGATTCCCCACGTACGCATAATTTTGGTTTTTACAGTATTTCTTTCTCCATTCACAGGTAGGCCCGCATAGATAGATAAAGAACATGAGCTGATGAGGCGCATGCGGACTGTTTGACTGGTTAACCATACAAATATGGAGCTATACGTTGAGCCAGTGACCGTATAATCACCATATCTCATATACAATGATCAAAGTGAGCTATCAAGACAAGTTCCATGACCGCCAATGCATTTCACTCGGTAATAAATGACCAAGAATGAAGGGGAATCCTAATTTGCTTCGTCTTCTGTCCTTGAGCTCTTGACAAACCAATGCACTATACGGTTGTCCGGCCACTCCACCCTAGAGCTCTCACCAAGCGTCGTTCATGCCACCGCGCCGCACACTAACCGGTAAGGCCTCGATGGCATTCCGCCGCGCCGAGTTCCTCGCCGCCCACGAACGCACACAAAATGGTAGGGAAGCGATGGCATCCCGCCGTGCCGAGTTCATTGCCGCTTGCGACCTCACAACTATTGGGAGGAATTTGAAGATGCCAAGGCCGAATGGGCGGTAGAGCAAGAGGCGGCCAAAGCCGCACAGAGGGAGCGGAAAAGTTAGAAAGCACTCAAGAAAAGAGAGGCCCGCGACCACAAGAAAGAAAAGAACGCACGCGCTGCTGCGGAGAGGTCGGCGGAGATCCAAGCACGGTGGGGTGTCGCCGACAAAGTCGGGAAGGAGAACGACGACGTCTGGCCAACATGTGAGAATTAGTAGTACTAGTAGTTAGTGTGTGTGTCTGTGTCTGAGTACGAGCATGTACCAGTACTACTAGTTACTACTATAGTTTTTAGAGCAAATTACCAGTACATTAGCCTAGACTAAATGGAAAAATTCCTATCCTATGCATCAAATGTCATCTCTTTCTCTATAGCAATTGAGATGCATGTCATCTCACTTCCTATGATTTTCATATTCCTATCCTATGAACGAAAGGAGGCCTCTGTTGGAGTAAATACTGTAGCTAGCAGTACTGCTGGTACAGTAGTTTTCTTCAAGAAGCGGAATTTAACAAAGTCATGATGGTTCCTTCGTCCGAGCAACTTCAAAGTGGGAAGTGGGCCTGTGATTTGACGGCTCATTAGTCATTGTTACTGTGGCGCGACGACCTGGGTGACTCTCCCTTGGAGTTCTGTGTGCATGGAAAGTGGACCAGGATGGTCGACGTCCCACATGTTGGCGAACAGAAGTATTCTTTCCGATATCGAGGAGCAAGGAAACCGCGTGGTATAGTATCACTGCTGATTGGTTCACAAAAAAAATAGTATCACTGCCGATTTATAATTATTTTTTATTTCTGATGAATGCTAGCGTTTCAACTCTTATGACGAAGGGTGCCAAACACGACACGTGCTGGATGTCCCACACGTCACCGAAAGGAGTGGGACATGAACATCGTGGTAGAGCCCAGCGTAAAAACAACAATGTGGTAGAGCGTCTCCACTTCTTCCACTTCTGGGTCGGAGACCACACATAGTAGTACTTAGTGGTATGAACGATACAAAGTGCGACTTGGAGAGAAAGACACGTCTAGTTGGAAGGTCTCGGGGCATACACATAAACAAATATAAAAGTTAGTATGTGCCTCCAACTAATATAGCAGTAGTAGAGTACTTAGGCACGTACTCCATAACATCACCGTGCATTGCACGTACAACATTTAGTGGTAGTACGTAGTAAGAGACAAATGCCGCCCAAGAGTTCCCTTCTCGACCTACTTTTGGGTGTTTGGTAGAGTGTATGGAGGGTGCATGAGTCCACACTAGTTTAGCACAAATACACTAGAAGCATGCATGAAGAGGGAACAACTATGCTGAGACGAGAACGCAACCAAACACACCCTGTATGCCATGCATGTTCATACCATTTGTGCCTTTCTACTTCACTTACTGCGCTACATTACTCAGGTTCGTACGTCCACTCCTGGGTACATGTCCGTCTCGTAGTTCCAGTGCCACGTGTTCTTCATATAGATGGAACGATCGTTGCATAACACGTGCGCCTTGATGCTAGATGTCTCGCGTGTTGGCAAAAGGATGAACAAAGCTCACGTAAAAAAAATAGAGTGGAAGAACATAGATTCCGGACGACCGAGAAGGAGCAAGGAACCTCGTGGTGGAGCGTCTGCACTCATAATATTTAATATCATTCAGCGATATAAAATTAACCAATCATCTCCACAGTGGACTGGAAGAGTACGAAACACGACAGCCCAGTGTAGTTACATCATACTAGTACATGGCTAACCCACGCTATCACCATATTTCTTGGCTTCTGTGCGACACCTATCTCTAGTAATCCAGCAGCCTGTATCGCTTCTCCCTCCTCATCTCTATCAAAGTGCAGCGGGCTGGCGTTTCTGCCGTCTATTGATGTTAGTTAACTATCACATGTTAGCGACATGCCAAGAGCATTCTAAAAAAAATTCCTTTCACGTTCCGTTTTCAAAAGTAAAAAAATCCTTTCACGTATGAATTTGCTTGTATGCTTTGAGCAACTTGCATGTCCTATATTGCTCCTGTTTGATACTCTAACTTAGCTAGAGGTTAGACTAACTCATGACTAACCCTGAACTAACTGTAGCCAAAGAGGTGTTTGGGTGACAGGGTTAGATTGACAATAAATGCACTTCATGGAGAGAGAAAAGGGATTTTTCAGTGGTCCCAATGAAAACTATCTCCAGTTAGCACCTCTTGGGTGGGATAGTTTTTTTGGTGGGTTCGGTGCAACTTGCTCCTATTTAAACCCTCATGCTTGGATACTTTAGGGCTATTTGAGCCCCAACTAGCTCAAACTAACTCTAACCCATGGATCCAAATAGGGCCTATGGCCAGTCTCGACATGGAGCAGTCGCGTGCACCGGGAAGCGGCGCTCTCTCGGCCGTCGCGCCACTTCAAAGCCGGTGCCAGTGAGAGGTCACCTCCGCTCTGGTCGGGCATTAATGCGGCACCGACTCTCCAGGGCGATGCTGACCGTTTCACGCGAGAAGCGCGCGCTGGCAAGGGAGTATAGGTTTTGAACCGTTTCAGGTGTAGTAGTAATGGTAGTTTGCAAAACTACTCAATTATTGCACTCAGTTTCCTAAGAAATTGTGGTAAAAAACGTTACTCCACAGCCCGCTTCCCTTCTCCTTCCTGCTCGTGATTTACGTGGCCATGTTAATGTGGTTGTGTCAAAAAAATGTCACTTCCTGCTCGTGATTTGCGTTTTATAATTACAAGCAAGATTCTCGTGCATTGCACGGAACATCAATATGCATTTTATTACAAAACACCTATTGTGATTGACCCATGCAGGAGTAATCCCATGTGTAAAAACTAATGATATCTCGAGAATTTTATCGGAAAACTGGTATCTCGAGAATGTCATCGAAAAAATGAAAGATGAGAGATAAGGCGAGGAGGAGTGGAGCGTGGTGGTGACTGGTGGTCGGAATGGGCGGAGGCATGGGGAAGGACGGCGTCGGCAGGCGGCAGCGGCCACCATGCATGCTAGATTGTTCCAGAGACTTATTCCTTTTTTAATTGCTGAGCAATGAGGTTGCGGGTGATAATGATGTGGAGAGAGGTGCGGGTATCTTTTGTAAAATTATCATAGTTTGCTTCCTATCCGTCAGATATAGATCATACGGTCTATATTACAAGATGGCAGGCACACCATCATCGCCAACTCGTTTTTTTATAAGGGTACAGATGATAAGTTTGCTGACTACTAAAGTAAAGTGGAATCTGTCCATGTTATGCAAGTAAATAAAGGTGATTGTTTATCATACGGGTAAGGTTGGATGAAGGGTGGTAGGAACAAATGCTCCACCAAGAGCATGCGTGTGTGAGATGGAGTCTTAGTGTGTGTGTGGTGTGTGTGTGTGTGAGAGAGAGAGGAGAGAGAGATGGAGTCTTAGTTTGTGTGTGTGTGTGAGAGAGAGAGAT